>NC_069505.1:471236361-471348861 GCF_027579735.1 Bombina bombina | reverse complement strand
GACCGTACACATCATAGACAGTCCTTTAAGTAGAAAGTCCGTCATTTTTGAGCCTTCATGTTTATCAGCTAGGCATCTTTAAACTACAGTATATTTTTAGTGTATTTGGAGATATGGCACTTCATTCTCCCTCTATGACTTGTAGTTGGGACCTAGGATGTCATGCTCGCAGCTGATTGATATGGACCCATTTATCTATGAAACTTTCATTTTTGGGGATCTGTATTTTATAGCCTACTGGAGATATTTTGTCAGTAATGACAAAAGGACCTTTCCATGACTGAAGAAATTTCTTCTCCCTAACCTGATCTCTTCCAAAGTTATAAAGATAAACTTTATCATTTAATTCATATTCCTTTTTGGACATTTTGAGATCATAATAGGTTTTAGTGGCAGTTGCAGCTTTCTCTAAATTCCTTTGAGCAAATGCAAAGGCATATTGCAGGTGTTTTCTTAGGTTCTCCACGTACTGATGGGTATTGGCAGCGTTTATCAAACTTTGGTCTGATGTACGGTATAGCAGATGCTGAGGTAGAACCATTCTTCTACCAGTCATCAGTTCAAAAGGTGACATCTTAGTAGCACTATTTGGAGTTGCTCTTAATGCCATTAGGACTAGAGGTAGTTTTACATCCCAGTCTTCACCCGTTTCACTCACAAACTTTTTGAGGATTTTAACAATGGACTGTTTGTAACGCTCTACACCACCACTTGAGTCAGCTCTATAAGCAATATGGAGCTTTCTTTTTACCCCTAGTATTTTCCACATTTGTGTCATCACTTCGCTAGTGAAGTGGGTTCCCCGATCTGATTCGATTCTTTGGGGTAAACCAAATATGGAGAATACGTGGTTGATGAGCAACGCTGCACATGTTTCAGCACTATTGTTAGGTGCACTGATGCACTCTACCCATTTAGTGAACAGGCATTTCACTGTTAACATGTATTTGTTACCTCTTGATGACCTAGTTACTGGACCAATAAAATCAATTTGTATATCTGACCATGGCATTACCATCCCCCTTTTCTGCAATGGCGCTCTATGTGTTGGCGCAGTGGGTTGGAACTGTGGACAGATTAAACAACCTTGACAGTAGGTTTGAACATCTTTTAACATGTGTGGCCAAAAAGCATAATTACGCAATATTTCATAATTGAGTTTGGCACTATGATGACCAGATGTGGGAGCATCATGGGCATGTTGAAGCATTAGACCTCTGAACTTGGTGGGTACTACCCATTGCTGGATGCCAGTTTTGGAAGTTCTAATTAACAAACCATCCTGTAACTTGAATTGTGCTTTGGATTTCATTAAGTTTCTAAGAGCTTCTTTGCAAATACAATCATCTTTTGATATGGGGTTGCTTACAGGATCTTCTATGTGTTTATAGAAGATGCCTACAATGGGGTCTTCTTTTTGACTAGTGATCAGGTCCTCACTAGGAGAATCCTGACTCCATTGCACCAGGTTAGGCTCACTCTGTTGTTTTGCCTGTTTTCTGGTAATGGCTTCTATCTGAATTGCACCCATCATGTGTTCAATATTAAGGAGTTCTCCAGTTATGGCTCCTTGTTTGGCTAATGAATCCGCAAGATCATTACCTTCCTTATCTGGGCCTAGAACCTTGGAATGACCCTTGGTCTTTTTCCAGTGTATGGTTATATCATTGGATACCACCAGATTATCAATCTCGCAGAACAACTTGCCATGCTTGACTGGTTTGTTATTGCTTTTCTGCATACCATTTCTTTTCCAAGTTGGCAGGTATTCAACAAAACTGTCACGCACATAATTTGAGTCAGTTATGATCACAAATTCATAAATACCATGTTCAATAGCCATTTCAATGGTTTTTAGAACAGCAGTGAGTTCTGCAACTTGACTGGATCTTGGTCCAATGTTAAAACCTATAGATATATTTGAGAACTCATTTGCCCAAGTTATACCAATGCCAGTGACTAATCTGCGCTCATTACCAATAGTGGCATGGTAAGAACAACCATCAACATACACCCAAGGTAATGTTTGACAATTGTCCTCATTGTACATTTTATATGGGGAAAGCAATGTTCCTCCAGGAAATCATCTTCTGACAATTCTTCCCCAGGATCTTTAGCAGTAAAGTCGTGGAGCTCAGCAAGCCCCTGTGCAACTGGATTCTTTTTATTTTGCTTATAGCGAATTTCTAAGGGCCAGCCTTGTAAGGAAAGAGTCCACGCTGTTATGCGGCTATTAGACAAATTCCCATCTCTTATTCTCTCACTTTGAAAATATAGCAGCGGCTGGTGGGCCGTTTCTATAATAATTTTCTCACCCTGTATATAGCTGCAGAAATTTTGTAGAGCCCATAAGTAGATAAGAGGGCTTTTTCGCAATCGCTAAATTTTATTTCTACTGGGAATAGAGTTTTGCTCGCATAAGCAATGGCTTTGCTTAAATTATCATGCTTTTGGTATAAAACAGCACTCATGCTTACATCCGTGTAACCTGTCTCTAAGAAGAAAGGTTTACCACCTTCAGGGTATGCTAAGCAAGGTGCTTGTGTGAGTTTTCTCTTCAGCTCTTTGATGGCTGTCTCTTGAGACTCACTCCAGTGCCATTTCACATCCTTCTTTAGAAGAAGTAGTAGTGGTTTAGCTAAGTCTGCATAATTTTCAATGAATTTGCGAGAATAATTCGTCATACCCAGGAAGGATCTCAATTCCTTTAAGTTAGTTGGGTTTTTAGAATTTACTATAGCTTCCACCTTTTTCTTCTGAGGATTTAACCCTTCAGAAGTAACTTCATGTCCCAGGAAGTTTACACGAGTGCGGCACCATTGAGCTTTTTGTAGGGATAATTTGACACCTGCCCTTTTAAGTTGGCTGAGGACGTGTTTAAGCTCTGCGATGTGTTTTTCAAAGTCTGTGTTTTTGATTAAAACATCATCAACATAAGATAAGGTCCCCCTTTCCAGTGCATCAGGCATAGCCTAATGCATGATTACAGCAAATTCATGTCCAGAATTTATGTAACCAAAAGGAAGTCTCTGAAATGCATACTGGATCTTTTGGAAGGAGAATGCCAGCTTATACTGGTCCTCCTCATGTACCTTTATGGTCCAATATCCCTGTGCACAATCAATGGCAGTGAATATTTTGGATCCATGCATCTGTGCTAGGCACTGGTCAATGTATGGTACAGGCAAGCCAGACATGTACACTCATTTGTTTAGCTGTCTTAAGTCAGCACACAAACGCCATTGTCCATTGGGCTTAAGAACACCTAGAATAGGATTGTTGTAAGAGCTGTGCACCTGTCTGATAATACCTCTTTCTTCTAAGTTCCTTATGATTTCTGCAAGAGAATCATATGAGGCTAAAGGAAGTCTGTATTGTTTAACAAAGACAGGTGGTGCATTTGGATCTGTTTGTATTCTTGCAATGTACAAATCTGTAGTACCACAGTCATAAGAATCCCTAGCAAAAATATCCTTGAACTCCATCAGGAGTTCTTGCAGCAGTTGGCTTTCATCATCGCTAGAACAGCCATTAGCTAAGGATATTTGCTCTTCGACTATTTGTGGAAATCCTGGAAAGATTTCAGGCTGTCTTATTTCATAGGCTTCTTCCAACCTAGAGGTGAGATCCCCTTGATTATAATTTACATTGCCCCATGACTCTGGGTATTGGGGTAATCTTGCTGTTTGATCGGCTGATCAAACACTAGAGAGGCTTCTTCAATTTTACAGATGCCTTCCTCTGAGCTGAAGGGATAAATAGACTGAATATTAAATAGACCCTCTGGCATAGATGTAAAGGATTGTTCTATCAATTGTTCTTCAGTTAAATATCCTTCAGGTATTAGCCCAATTACATTATTCTGGAATCCAAAATTGTAATAACTTGATTACAGCGCGTATTCTATGGTAGTCCCCCTTGGATAAGTTTATATCCTGTGGGGTCATGTTATGCACAATAACATGTATTGGAAAAGTTCCAATATTTACCAAAGGAGTGTAGGTCACTGTGACACCCAGATTTTGTATTCTATGGGAGAGGCAAATTAGTGTTTCAGAAGTTTTTAATTTCTGGCCTCTCTTTACCTGTAATGGTAAAAGAAATGTATCAGCCCCAGCAGGAATTATAACATTGCTAGACACCTGCATATTCACAGCATATGGCAATTGCTGGTTTGATTTCCGGGCTGCATTTTCATCCTGAAATACTTCAGGGTCCCCCTTTAACCTGCTCCAGAGGCAAGAGTTAATCAAATCTATTTGTATGGCATATCTATGTAAGATATCATTGCCAATGTATATTTGATTATGGGGAGTATTTAAAACTAAAACAAGTGCTTCACTGACTTATTACCTATAGAGACAGATAACAAGAACTTAGCCGTGATGTTATATCTTTCAAACCTGTCATCCAGGCCGCTGACACAGTGGTCTTGGGGAGAAAGATATTTAATCACTTTCGGTTCAGCTATCTGCTCTAATAAGCCTTCGCTTATATAGCTAGCTTCTTGTTTTAAGTTTAATTTAGCATACTTGGTTTTACCAAGGTCATGCACTTGTATAGGGATAAATAGATCCTCTTTAAATCTCTCAATCCCTGCGAGTTATTGAGCGTGCCCCCCCCCTTAGGGATTTTATGATCCCCCTTGTGGAGAGATATGGCTAATACATCGCCATCTAAGGAAATATTCGCCATCTTTCCAGGCGAAATTTTAAAAGTATTACCATCAGAGCCACTTAAAGGAGTCATCTATTTGTAAAATAGTGATTTCGGGTACAGAGTTATTCCTGAAATGAATCTCCACAGCATCTGGTTTCTTTTCCACCACGTGACAGTTATGTTGGGGGCGAGATATACTAGATTTCTCATAATTGATAGGACTTTTAACTTGTGACCAAATTAGATTATTTATGCGATCAATTATCGTGCTTAATCGCTTCAGGAGATCACTACCAATAATTAAATGATCAGTTGGCAGATCCACTATAATGACAGGGTGTCTTATGACCCTGTTCCCTAATTTAAATTTTAAGCAGACCATACCGTAGACTTTTAGAGAATCACCCGCAACACCTATTAGAGAACCATTAAATTCTTTTATTTTAGGTTTGTGGGGTGTTAGCTCGTTTAGCTGTTTGTAGTACCTGTGGGATAAGATAGTTGCCTGAGACCCAGTATCAATTAATCCCATAATAGGGTTAGAGACTGAATCTTGCAGCTCAGCTAATACATAATATCTCCCTGCAGTTTCTATCATTTCACACATAAAATTGGCATTATCATACATCTGTGGGCTTCGCCATGTGTTACCTGAATTCGCCATGTTTTCCGATGCAGAAGGAACTCCATACCTACCGGTCCCCTCTTTGACAGGGTCGGCCGGATTCTTGTGTACTGCATCTGTGGAAATAAAGTTAAGATAACGCTGCAAAGGAAGAATTTGGTTAATTTTTCCCGGTTGAGGTCGCTCCTCATCACAGCTAAATCGTCCGTTTCCGGTCTGTGGAGAGAGAACATGATTGGTATCATTGACATTTATCATTACATTTTGTATATCTCTCCCCTCCCTTTCAGGTGATACTGCAGTGTCTATGACTGTGCCTGTGGCCCACTGCTAGCCACTGGCTGCACCCCTAAAAAAGTATTGTTCGGTTGCGGAGCCGTAAGTTTTTGACTCATATTAGCTACTTGTTCGCTCAACCGAATTAGCTGGGTATTAAGCTGATCTACTTGACTGTACAAGTTACCCCTACTCCTGGGCCTATCTCTTGATGCCCCATAATAATGATTCCGGGACCATTGGTTCCCCTCAGAATCAGAGGCGCTACTTCTATCTTGGCGTGGTTGCCCCTGGGGTTTAACTTGTTCTGCATTATTATTTTGGGGAGCATTATTTACTTGGAGTGTCTGGTTATCCTGAGAATATCTTCGCCATCTATTGTATCTACCTTTGCGTGGGTACCAATTATTCTGTGGGTATTCTCTTTGGGCGTAATCATTCGCCTGAATTTGTCCCCCGCTTTGGCTATAGTCTCTCTGCGCCTCAGCCCATGTTGGGGGAGGGGTAGAGTTAAACCTCTGTGGAGATAGCCTGTTTTCTCTGGCCACTTCCGCGTAGGTTTTCTTTTTAGAGTCCAAATTTAGGGGGCTAGGTGACACTCTAGTTTCAGCCACTATTTTAGGATTGGGCTTTTTCTCCCATTTATCCTCCTGTTCACTGGACTGCTGAATGGAGTATAACTTTGTACTCTCTTTGATCAGCCATTCCAATGAGCAGTTCTCCTCAAAATCTCTAGCTAAGTTGATTTTGATGGGTGCGGGCAGCGCTTCAAAAAATAGATTCACAAACTCTGAGCATTCAAATATGGGATCATCTTCAGCCATACTGTATGCACTTTTTAGTACAGAAAGGAACTCGATGGGGCTTTGAGTTGCACTACATTTTAAACTGCATACAGCTATTCTCGCTGCCATTTTAGTGCGATGTTGCCCAAATTCCTTTTTGCACTGTCGTTTTGTTTCACTCCAGGAATGAATATTCATATCCTTTAGTGAAGCAAAGAATTTATGATGTTTACTATCAAATACCCAGGGTAGAAATTCAATTTTTAACTGCTCACTTGTAAAACTTACTATAGATAAAGTCAATAATGGAAGTGGCCCCCCCTTTGGAAAATGGACGTACTGTGTTCTTTAGGAATTTAATTATTGTGGGGGTGTCATACACCATATTTGGTACATTACTGGATCTCATTGGGAACTTATTGTTTGAGTTAGGGCGCCTTTCATCTGTCCTATCTTTACTGTGTTGAAATCTTAGCTGTGTATTTCTATCTGGGCTGTCTGAGAGTCTAGCCCCCCTTTCTGACCCGTTATAGTAACTGCCCTCTTCATCTGCGGCGTAATAATCTTCTGGTCCCCCAGAGTTAGGTAATTGCCTAGGGGAAAAAGTTACCTCTGGGCCTGAATTAGGGCTACAGTTTGGGTATCTTTGTCTATCCTCCCGCCTAGTATCTTGAAGCTCATTTCTGCCCCAGTCCTTATTACTGCTAATTTGTCTCTTTAATTTATCTATTGCCTGTTCATACCCTTTTTCAGCCTCACGATATCTAGTTTTTAGAATTTTATTTTCATCTTGGCATTTTTCATATTCTTCTTCGAAAGCTTTAAATTCAGCCACTAATTTCAGATTATATTTATTTAAGTCAGAAACCTTTTGGCTAGCATCGAAAACCTCTACCTTTGCTTGAATAAAAGCTTCTTCAAACTCTTTTAATGAATCATTTTCAACCCTTAGCCGTCCTAATTGTCTGTCCTGTCCTGCCATTTGGTTAGACATTTCACAGCTCAAATACATTAGGATCGGCCAAGTTTTGAAAATTAATTCATCACACCCTCTAAGTTCCGTGCATTCATTAAGTTGCAGTAACATTTGGTATAATTCCCCATCTTCAAACCACATATCTCTAACTAAATCTTTGGCCTTTTCTTTACACCCCTTAATATACATGGAGATATCGTCCCCAATATCAAGTCTAGTTATGATGTGGTTCATGGCTTCTAATCTGAGAGTTTTTTCCTGAACCACTTCATTGACAGAGGATCTTGGGGAGGGCACAATTTCATCTTGTACAGAAACGCTAGCATTACTTTTTGCTGAAGACATTGTTATTTTAGTGTTGTATTTAATAAGAAAAAAAAAAAACGCTAATACAATTTTGACCACTAATAGAGAGGAAAAAAAATTATATTTTCAAAATATCAATATCAATTTTGAAATATGACAAAATTTATATTTTTATTAATTTTGAAATATGAAAAATCAATATTTTTATGAATTTTGAAATATGAAAAATTAATATTTTTGATTAATTTTGAAATATGAAAAATTAATATTTTTATTAATTTTTAAAAAATTATTTTTTAATAATATTTCAAAATATTAATATTAATCTTGAACATGAAAATCAATATTTCAATCTTCAAAAAAAAAACTAAAATTTTATATTTTCAAAATATCAATTCGAAAATATGAAATTCCTTTCTCTCTTTTATAATAATTTCTATTTACCACAAATATATTCTATCAATATGATAAATATTTATAATATCTCACGCAATGCCTCCATATAATATGTCAGTATATTTATATTCTTCAAATAATATGTGAGTATATGGCAGGGTTATAACTTGATATATTTAACAATCTTTCTTTAAACTAAACCTACAATCAAATATGCATATACTAATACAATAAAATTAATATAAATACCAGATTTTTTTTATTAGTAAATATCTATGAGCACATTGAAATATATATATTTGTAAGAATCAGAATATGAGTCAATATTATATGCGTTTAAAAACTATTTAAAATATGCTATGCAGAGTTCATACACGTTTACTGTTAGAGCAGGCCTTAATTACAATAACCTTTCATTCAGCGTTGCATTTAAAATATCACAATGAGACTTAAAATAACAGCTACTAATATTATATTATTAATAATATATTGGTGGTATAAAAGAATGTTATACTGCTGGGTAGGAGCTGGGCTACAAGCAGGTTGATGGTAATCTAGGACTTCAATAAGGTTGCAAGGGGTCTGGCACTATAGCATCATGCTGTCCTGCAGGGCTTGTCTGTATTTACTTGGTTGGCTTTGTCCTCATTTCCGCTTTCGCTCCTCTCTTGGATCAGGATTGAGGAGAGGGGGTGCCTGTCATGGGATGAGTTAGAGGCTCCGTCAGAAGTAATAGTGGCCTTAGCTAATTCAATGTTGATCATAGCGTTGTTTTCATCCATTTCAAATTTAAACTTCTCAGACGTTAATAAGTGATCTTCTATTTGTTCAGTATTGTCAGTGGAAGCTTGCATGGTGTTTGTTAGATAATTGCAGTTGAGTTCATGTAATAGTGTTGTGTTCCTGAGGAGATTGTTAGAGTTCCTTGCAGTGATTGGGTATAGGCACTTGTTGTTTTTTCTTTCATGTCACAGTTTGCACATTTATGAAATAGACTTTCTGCATTAATGTTGATTTGATTTTTTAACAAAGTTTACACTGTCTTTTTTCTATTAGGTTAATAGCAGTGACTCCAACTGTCAGTGTACTTTTTTTCTCTCAAGGTGCTTTGTTTCAGTTGCACTGGTATGAAGGTTTTGAAGTTTATAAATGTTTTTGATATTTGTATTTTTAGTTGTAGTAGGCGGCTTTTTCTTGTTGAACTCTCTTGTTGACAAATTGGTGAAGTTGCATGAATTTTCTTGAGACCATTTGAATATGGTCATTTCAGAGGGTCAAAGTAATAGATCCAGTGGAATCCGATATGTAAGCCTCTGCCACACATCCTCACCTCTAATCTTTACAACTGTTGTGTCCTGGAGGTATTTTATTTAATAGGAACAATCTCACCTCAGAATACAAAATTGGGGATATATGCATATGGAGCATAAAGGTAGCCGTGCTTTATAATAACTGCAGCAGTTATTTTCCTTCAGGTTTAGCCAGAGATAGCCAGCAGCAAGCAGCCCTTTTTCCCTCTATGCTGGGGATTAAATCATCTGATCTCACCCCTACCCTTTTTTGATCATTAACCCTCATTGGTGAGGTTGTAAACGCCCAAACGGAAGCCTTGTCTCGGATTGGCCCTTTGAAATTTAATTTTTAACAGTCAAAAAGCCTTCTGGCTGTAGTTCTCGCATCACAGCACTGGGGGGCAGCATGACAGACAAACACAGCAATACATTTACTATCCAACATTTTTAACAACTCATTATTTCTATGAAATGGTTAGTTAGATCATAACTTCCTGCATCAATCACTCACAAAATTAATTATAGATAGAGCAGCATCATATCAATTTTCTGATTATTTTGATATGAAACATCATGTGCCTTTGGCATTATACAATATTAAAGCAAATTAATACTGCTAATTATTCTGAAATAATGGCATTTATACATCTGTTATATATGTTTTCACACAAATACAGCATGTTCTATATCTCCAACAATTTCTGCATGCAGGAATTTTTTTTATGGTCCATCTGAAATAAAAATAATAAGTGTTATTAATCATTTCTTCTTAGGTCCACAAATATTCTTAAAACACAGATGCATATAGTGAAAAGGGTTTGTGATGTGAAGTCTATACCTAAGTAGAGGCCACACTGGAGGCGCTAAAGTTGACACTGACAAGGGAAAAGCTGCTGGAGTGTACCTAGAATGTGTGTCTACACGGCCCTTTCTTGTAGTCACACAGTATGATTATTAGAAAAAGAGAAGATATGGTGCACTGCACAGCGCTAATCTACTCTATCACTATAGTAAATAATAGTGATACTAGAAATACAGGAGTGTACCAGAATAACCAGGTATCCCAGAACTGTATGTAAGTCTAGATGTATCTAGCACGCAATAAAATAGTATGGTTACAAGATGTACCTAAATTGATACAACTTGCGTATAGGAAAATAGAAATACAAACTACAAGCTAAAAGTAGCTAATTGATATCCTATAAAACCTATTATATCCAGAAATAGTTTAGCAAATAATGTATCGTAATAACAGAATAGAATGACAGGTGTGGTTACAGTGATCTAACACCTCTAAGTTCTGTGCTAAAAGTAAAACTGAATAAATAACACTCTAAACACATAAATAGTGGATATAGAATGCATACGGAACTCATACAAAAAGTTCATAGATATTGGATAGTATGCTTCATTTTCGTAAGCTGAGGCACTTCTTAGCAGAGCGAATAAACAGTAGGGTTAACAATCCTCAAATGGGCTCACAGCCTACTTACATCGACTGACCTCAATCCTATGAGGTAAAGAACGGGCGCTGTTACAAGTATTCAGCTGTGTTAGTCTCCGGACGGCTGCTTTAATTCGTGGGCGGTGCCTTGTTGATCTCTCACGGTATCGGTTTTCTTTTTTCAAAATTCCGTCGGTATTATGTGGAGAGGAGAAGACAAATCGCACATAGCATAATATTGTTTGAAAATTATAAAATACTTTTATTGTTAGGCACAGTAGAAGGGTACTCACAAACGTGACCTCAATTAGTATGAGGTATCAATAGCGCATGTAGTATATACAAGCAGATTGCCAGATTCCAGCTATCAGTCCATTATCAGAATATAACAGGACATTAAAAAGGTAAAACAAAGTGTTCCAATACTTTCTAATTTGGTATAGAAATAAATATAAATCCAGTAGGCAGCGTTATAAAAACACGCTGCATATATAAAATCAAGCAGCCAGATTCAACACTAAAGAAAAAGCCTGACGCGTTTCAAAGTTGTGAAAAACTTCTAAAATGTTACAATACAAAAACATATCTAGTAGGAAAGATAATGGGGAGTTTATGTACAAAAACTAAACAATCATTGGTTCACACAAACTAAACTTAGCACGTTGCGCTATACAAAGTCACAATGTGACCATGCGCAAAACTCTGCAAGGTTGGGAGACTTATGAAAGCTATGGCTGAACTGAATATTCAATGGTCTGTTGCTGGGAATGCTAGAAACCGGGATACCTTTGATCCTCTAAAAATGAAAATTAGGGATTTTACCCATTTACCAGTGATATTGCCACAATATAATATTTTATCATTACCTCCCACACCCACCATGGGTCTAACTACGCCTCATGGTTGCCTGATACAGAAGAAAAGACCTAAATCACTTTTTAATCCTTCAACGAGGTTGAGTTTGTAAATTGTCAACTGCTGTTTGTCTGCCAATATTACATGTACCACATTATGCATAAACTTTTTTTTATGCTTTATGAGTCATGAATAAACTTTTAAAAAGAAAATCCCTTTCTGCATTTAATTTAATAGCATTGAAATCATAAAAAACAGTTAAACTTTACATGAAACTCACAATTTAATAAATTATATTAAATAACTTAATCCCTCATAAAGGAAGGCAATAAGCCATAAAAGGGGGGTGAACTATGGAAAAGAGTGGGCAGATAGGGGTGGAAATCTTGGGAGTAGAGTGGGTGGGATTTGCATAAGAGGGGCGTGGTACCTGTCACATTAAATTTGACAACATGTCCCTACTTCTACTACTAACGTTTGTGGTCATTTTCTGGGTCTTGCACAGACTTCAGTTTTAACCCTTTCACTGGGAGAGGCCTACATGACAAGTCTTTTATAGCTGTGGGGTAAGCACAGGGTTTTGACCAGTAAAAAAAACATCTAAAATTGTTTTTTTGAAATCATGAGAGAACATTTACATGTTTAATTAAAAAAAAAAAAAGGTTCATATTTTGGATTTTGATTAAAGGAAATGTCTGTCTACATTTGATCATTTTTAATAGGACATAATACCTATTACAAGACTTTTCTTTAGTTCTGCAATAAATGAACATACTAACAAGGTGTACATTTTCTGAATGAGCGCCTTGCTTGCTGCACTCTTTTCTATCCCCCACCATGTGTCTTATATGGAGGAGACAAGTCTGGCTTGTTACTGTGAGTAGTGAAGACTTGCCACTGTCATTATGTTTACAGAATATTATGTTTCCTGAGGCCGGTTAGAACAGATATGTAAGCTCGGTAAGGCTTGTAAAGTCTGTTGTGCACTTCCATTGCTCACAACTGCAAAACGTCAATGTTCAAAGTAAAATTAAAAAGGAAAAAAAGTTGAGCAAAATAGAAAAAGTAGAGTTAAATTTACTTTCAAGTATATTAACCCTTTCATGACACGGGCAATTGTGCAAGTTCTGAAAGTAAACAAAACCTAGAATTTCAGCCATATGTCTGTTCAACCATCATTTACCTCTTTCACATTAAGTGCACCCACACATATATTGTTTTTTTGAGAGAACAAATAGGGCTTTTAAACATCAAATATTTATTTCTAAACTATAATTTTATATAAAAAAAATTCTAAGTGTGAGAAATGTATAAATGTTATGTTTACCAAATTATTTTATTGTGAATATCATCCTGATAGACATAACTGCAATAAAAACACCCATATTTGCATTCAGCGATGTCCCACTAGTACAACAACAATACCCCCCATGCACAGGTTATATGGGGGGTATTGCAGGGCCTAATATGGGGTCTGCCCATTTACATGGAAATTTGACATTGATTTTCTGAGCCTAAGTCACCTTTCAGACATTATGTCAACCCAGGAATGGCAATTACCCCATCATGGCAATGTCATCATGGCATACTATTTGCAAAAGAAGACAACCCAGGGTGTTCAAAAAGGGCTGTGTCTAGTCTTTTGTGACACCCCTTAGTCACAAAACCTGGCCAAATGTAGTGGTCATATTTTGTGTATATGTGGTTTTTTTTCCACACAAACACTGCACTTTGGCTGTTTCTATCATCATCCTTCTGTTTTACGGCTATAAAAACACCCATAGTTTTGTTCAGCAATGTCCGACGAGTAGAACAGTACCCCCCATGTACAGGTTTTAAGGGGTTTACAGAAGTTACAGGACCAAATATGTCTGCTCATTTACATGGAAATTTGGTACATTAAATTTATGTGCATATGTCGCCTTAGAGACATTATGGCAGTCCAGGAAAAAAAAAAAGACCCCATCATTGTATATCATTTGAAAAAGTAGTAAACCCAGGGTTTCCAAAAGGGCGATGTTTAATCTCTTTGTCACCAATAGTCAACATTTTTTCACACAAACACTCCCTGTTGGCTGTTTCTATATTTATAAAAACACCAGTATTTGTATTCAGCAATGTCCCACAAGTACAATAATACCCCCACATACAGGTTTTATAGGATTTCTGGAAGTTACAGGGCCCAACATCGGGCCTGCCCATTTACATGGAAATTTGGTAGCTTGATTTTTCGGGCCTATATCACCTTTGAGACGTTATGGCAGCCCAGGAATGAAAAATTACCCCATCATTGCATACCATTTGCAAAAGTAGACAACCCAGGGTATTTCAAAATGGGTATGTTCAGTATTTTTTTTTGCCACCATCCGGCCAAATTAAGTGGTCATATTTTTTGCACTTTTCTCACCATCATCCTTTTGTTTTACTGTTATAATACACCCATATTTGTGTTCAGCGATGTCCCACAAGTACAAAGATTACCCCCCCCCCCACATAGAGGTTTTATGGGCTTTCAGGAAGTTGCAGGGCCAAATATGGGGTCTAACCATTTACAAGGAAATGTTGCCTTTGAGACATGGCAGCCCAGGAATATATAGCCCCCATCATGGCTTACCATTTGCAAAAGTAGACAACCCAGGTTATTCCAAAAAGGCTATGTTTAGTTTTTTTTTATCACCACTTAGTCACAACACCTGGCCAAATTTAGTGGTCATATTTTTTGCGCTTTTCTCACGGTGCCCTTTTGATATTTGGAGCATCAACATCCTTATGTTTCACTGCTATAGCAGACTCTGCATTTTTTTCTGGAAAGACTATTGGCAGACTGTGGGGGGGGGGGGGATCCCAGAGGGAAAATCCCTGCCACAAAGTCACTAGAAATGTTCTGAATGAACTGTGGGAGGATTAGGGGTTTGGTTAAACAAAATATCAGTTGTAACATTTAACGTAAATTCAAAAAAAGTATAAGGTTTCCCTGTGCTTGCTTTTTTGTAGAGCACATACGCATTATACACTGCAATCTGCATAATGTAAAAGGATACTTTTTGTACCAGGTTCTGGTCTTTGATGTAAATATGGCTATAGGCACTGGTCAGCTAAATCTACTTCCCTCATCTTTTTGCTGTACTCCACAATGCACTTTGGCTTTAGGATCTGTGCACATTTTCTCTATACTGGCACTGTAGTTTTATTGTGCATTGTGAAGAGCATGTACACTTTAGCAGTGTACCAAAGGGCCAGTAGCTAATTGTGGCGTAAAGCCAACGTTGTGCCACTACGTTTCTTTTCATTCTACTTCTGGGGGAAGCCTGTTTGATTTGTTTGCATTGTGCCACAAGCCAAGGTATCAAAATAAAATAAAATAATAATGTAAACAGCTCTGTCCTGGTTTAAATGTTATCTAGCCATAAATGGTACCCTTTTGTTTAGTAGGGTTAGTGGGAAATTCCATTGGTGCCAATTGAATCTGGGCAGCAAGGTGGATCTAAGTGGCTATCTTTACCCTGATAAATGCAAAATCCCCAGGTATAGTCTGTACTGCATTCGCACAGTTTATAAAATTTTACACCACAGCGGGACAGCTTGGATGAGATATATTGCTTGAAAACCAATCTCCCCTTAAATTTCATTAGGGTCTCATCAATACAAATGTCCTGGCCAGGGGTTTACATTTCTGCAAATATTTGGGACATGTGGTTTATTAGCGGCCTTATTTTATATAACCTATCACGCAAGGGGTCATTGCTGGGGGCACTGTGCATTATTATTAAAAAAAGAAACCACAACAACTTATTATATCTATCCCTCTTCATAATCCCTAAAAAGAGGGGTAGCCAGGATGGGGTTCTGGCTCCAGTAAGAACGTATGCTGGGTTTCTTCACAATGCCCATTACCAAAATAAGGGCCCAACACCTTTTCATCTCGGATATGTCAATGGGGTGCCAGGTATTTTTTTTGACATACTGAGACTGTGGATTTTCTGACAGATACTGGCCGACAAATACATTTGTTTGAGCAGCTATATACTCAACCATGGTATCTGTCAGAGATAATTTATTGGCTTAGATACTGCAACATTAGTTGTGATGCCAGGAGTCTCTATAAATGGGGGTATTTCAGGGACTGTTAATTTTGGGGGTAGCCAATTTTGTTCATTTATTGGACACCTCCTTTTAGGTGGAAGGCAGAGAGCACCATCACTAGATGCATCACTCAGGGGCTCTTTATCTGATGCGGTAAGACCTGCGCTATCAGATAAACCAGAGGGGGTTTCACTCCCTGAACTTCGGCACTAACGGCGTAAGCCTCTTCTGCTGAATAGTGCGCTGCCATAGGTTTTTTTATTTTTTTACTCCTAACCTAACAATTCTCACTTCGCCACCCACCTTATTCAGTCAGAATTTTTTTTTAACCTCTTAAAGGGACATTAAACACTTTGAGATGGTAATATAAAATGATAAATTGTATATATAAAACAACTCTGCAATATACTTTCATTATTTATTTTGTCCTCTTTGCCTGTAATTCCATTCTGAAATTGTGAGCTTTTCAGTTCCTGTTAGAAATGGAAGTGCAGAACACTGTTAAATCCAGCACAACCACTGGCTGCACACTCTAGTGACCTATTTATAACTGACCCTAATTGGCCACAGCAGAGAAGGTAACACAAGTTACAACATGGCAGCTCCCAGTGTTTTATAGACACTAAAACTTTACACTTATTTTGTCACTTTTTAAACAACTAATGAAACTTTAAAAAATACATCTACATGTTAGTCATGGACTAATCTTTTCTTTGAATGCATCATTCAATCTAGCATGTATTAAGTGTTTAATGTCCCTTTAAGGACCAGGGCTATTTTTACATTTCTGCAGTGTTTGTGTTTAGCTGTAATTTTTCTCTTACTCATTTACTGTACCCACACACATTATATACCATTTTTCTCGCCATTAAAATGGAATTTCTAAGGATACCAGTATTTTCATCATATCTTATAATTTACTATAAAAAAATAAGAAACATAAAATGATGAAAATGGAAAAAAACACTTCCTAACTTTGACCCCCAAAATATGTTACACATCTACAACCACCAAAAAACACCCATGCTAAATAGTTTATTAATTTTGTCCTGAGTTTAGAAATACCCAATGTTTACATGTTCTTTGCAAGTTATAGGGCAATAAGTACAAGTAGCACTATGCTTTTTCAAAATTTTAGGTTTCTCACTGAAATTATTTACAAACAGCAATTATGGCACAAATGGTTGTAAATACTTCTCTGGGATCCCCTTTGTTCAGAAATAGACAAATGGCTTTGGCTTTGCTTTTTGGTAATTAGAAGGCCACTAAATTCCGCTGCGCACCACACGTGTATTATGCCCAGCAGTGAAGGGGTTAATTATGGAGTTTTTTGGGAGCTTGTAGGATTAATTTTAGTGTAGTAGACAGCCCAATGTATTGATCTAGGCCCATTTTGTTATTTCATGCCACCATTTCACCGCCAAGTGTAATCAAATAATAATTAAAAAAAAACGTAAAATTTTTCACAATTTTAGGTTTCTCACTGAAATTTACAAGCAGTTAGTGCAATTATGACACAAATGGTTGTAAATACTTCTCTGGGATCCCCTTTGTTCAGAAATAACAGACATATATGGCTTTGGCATTGCTTTTTGGTAATTAGAAGGCCACTAAATGCCGCTGCGTTCCACGTGTATTATGCCCAGCAGTGAAGGGGTTAATTAGGTAGCTTGTAGGGTTAATTTTAGCTTTAGAGTAGAGATCAGTCTCCCACCTGCCAGTACAAAAATAAAAGGCTTTTTGATATATATTTAGTCTGCTGTGTAGGATCCCCCCTTAAACCCCTACCTCCCCGATCCCCCCCCCCAAACAGCTCTCTAACTCTCCCTCCTCTACCTTATTGTCCACCATCTTCGGTAATGGCAGCTGTCTGCAGGTATCCAGTTGCCCATATAATGTGTAGCTTTCCCTCTCAATACCTTACCCCCCTTCAGGATCCCTTTCCAAACAGGGTATGACATTGGTCATTAAGGGGTTAAATATGTAATAGAGGGGGGAACAGGACACAGGGTGTTCTATGCCTTAGCTTCTGAGCCTACCTAGGTTTAGCTTTCAACAAAGAATACCAAGGGAACAAAGCAAATTTTGTCAAAGTTGCTTCTCTATCTCAATCCTGAAAGTTTAAATTATGACTAGACTGTTGCTTTAAGAAACCAATCCAGACTGGAGTCTGACAGGGCTTGTTCCTGTTACTGTGTTAACAAAATCTCCCTTCTTTGGTTTCAGCATAAAAACTGCAAATTTGGGCATATGTGGCATGGTTAGCCTTGTGAAACCTGCCATGTCCTCACTTTTAAGAACTGGGAAATGAACAATTATTTTTAAAAAGTTACAGGAAAAAGGTGAAAACATTTTTTCAAAGATTTACTATGCAGAAATATTATAATATCAAGTTGTTTACTGTCCCTTTAATTTTCTCAGTTTTGATATTTGGATAAGAAATGAACAGCACCATTGTGCAGCTGTAATTCTAGTTACATTGTGCAGCTGTAATTCTAGTTACATTGTGCAGCTGTAATTCTAGTTACATTGTGCAGCTGTAATTCTAGTTACATTGTGCAGCTGTAATTCTAGTTACATTCTGTAGCTGTAATTCTAGTTACATTGTGCAGCTGTAATTATATTTACATTGTGCAGCTGTAATTCTAGTTACATTGTGCAGCTGTAATTCTAGTTACATTGTGCAGCTGTAAGTCTAGTTACATTGTGCAGCTGTAATTCTAGTTACATTGTGCAGCTGTAATTATATTTACATTGTGCAGCTGTAATTATATTTACATTGTGCAGCTGTAATTCTAGTTACATTGTGCAGCTGTAATTCTAGTTACATTGTGCAGCTGTAATTCTAGTTACATTGTGCAGCTGTAATTTTAGTTACATTGTGCAGCTGTAATTCTAGTTACATTATGCAGCTGTAATTCTAGTTACATTGTGCAGCTGTAATTCTAGTTACATTGTGCAGCTGTAATTCTAGTTACATTGTGCAGCTGTAATTCTAGTTACATTGTGCAGCTGTAATTCTAGTTACATTATGCAGCTGTAAGTCTAGTTACATTGTGCAGCTGTAATTCTAGTTACATTATGCAGCTGTAATTCTAGTTACATTGTGCAGCAGTAATTCTAGTTACATTGTGCAGCTGTAATTCTAGTTACATTGTGCAGCTGTAATTCTAGTTACATTGTGCAGCTGTAATTCTAGTTACATTGTGCAGCTGTAATTCTAGTTACATTATGCAGCTGTAATTCTAGTTACATTGTGCAGCTGTAATTCTAGTTACATTGTGCAGCTGTAATTCTAGTTACATTATGCAGCTGTAAGTCTAGTTACATTGTGCAGCTGTAATTCTAGTTACATTATGTAGCTGTAATTATCTTTACATTATGAGAAAGTTTTAGGGATCTGCTAACTATTTACAAGCTGACAGCTGGGAATACTATTCTACATGCTGAATCATGTCATCCCCCGCATTTGGTACGGTCCATTCCCAGGGGTCAACTCATGAGACTTCGAAGAAACACATATTCAGACAGTCTTTTTGATGCACAAGCCAAGACCCTCATTGAACGCCTCAAAGCAAGGGGTTATGCTGAAAACCTCTTGAATGAGGTTCTCAATGAGGTGAGACTATAATAACAGCAAGAATTAATGAGAGGGACAAGGAAACAAAGCATCATAAAACATGATACTATAGTATTCTCAACTGAATATTCTAAAGAATACAATCAGGTATGTTCTATACTAAGGAAGAATCTTCATTTGTTAGAGAATGATGATGTTTTAAGACCTATAATTGGTTTATGCAAATTTGTACCGAGAAGGGCACCTACACTGGCATCCAAGTTGTCCCCTGGTTTAATTTGTTCCAACAACCCAGACAGGAGTGATTGGATTAGGAGGAGAGGAACTTATAAATGTGGACACGGTTTGTGCATAACCTGTGGTTTTGTACAGGTGGGTGATGGTTTTAGGAGTAGCCAGACAGGAGAAGAGTTTAAACATAAATTCTAAGCTAACTGTAGAACCACTTTTGTGGTCTATCTCCTAGAATGTAAATACTGTAACCTTCAATACACAGGTTAAACAAGTAGGTTACTCAGGTCAAGAGTCAGAGAACACGTTAGGGACACCAGAGAATATGTTAAAGAATCAGCGATAGCTAGACATTTTAATCTGGTACATATGCCTAACATTTTTGATATGATGGTTCAGGTAATAGACCGTGTCATGTTTCCACCTAGGGGGGGTGATAGGGGTAGTTTGTTGCTGAAGCAAGAATTGTATTGGATATACAAATTGAGAACTATAACCCCCCTAGGTTTAAACAGAGAATGGGATATGAGTTATGTTGAAAAATGAATTTGGTTGGATTAATTGATTTCTCTATTTCCATGTTATTATACTGAGTATTTGATCTATCCCCTATATGGGCAATTATGTCTGCCTATCCCCTATATGGGCAATTATGTCTGTCTATCTGAATGGTTACTCTATCTATCCCCTATATGGGTTTTTTGTGTCTATCCCCTTTATGGGCATTTTTAGTTTTGTTTTTTTGTTTTTGTTTGTGTTGTATGGGTATTATTTATTGGATATTTTGTATTGGATGTCCTGTATTTGATATTCATATATACACATAAATAACATCTCTTATTTGTGCACTTTGAATGACAGATTTAGCACTATGGGTCTAGCTCACATTTTCTGTTATATAGTTAGCTATTTAGCTTTTTGTCCAAATATGGGTATTACAAATCAGATTTAGTATGAGGTATATCTTTAATACAGTTTAATGTAATTCTAAAGATGTTTTGAATCTATAAGAGATATGAGAATAATGTCTGCACTGTAAACATAATTAGGACAATGTAAACTAATTTGGTCCTTGTGTACAGTAGTTTGCTTAACTGTTAGTTCTTTCTTCCATTCGCCACACAGACGGCTAGATTTGGAGTTTTGTCGGTAACAACCCGAAAAACTAACACCGGCTTTTTTCTGGCCGCACCATAAAAATAACTCTGGTATTGAGAGTCCACATAAAGGCTGCGTTAGGCTCCAAAAATGGAGCGTAGAGCATTTTTAACGCAGCTTCAACTCTCAATACCAGAGTTGCTTACGCAAGCGGCCAGCCTCAAAAACGTGCTTGTGCATGATTCCCCCATAGGAAACAATGGGGCTGTTTGAGCTGAAAAAAAACCTAACACCTGCAAAAAAGCCACGTTCAGCTCCTAACGCAGCCCCATTGTTTGCTATGGGGAAACACTTCCTACGTCTGCACCTAACACTCTAACATGTACCCCGAGTCTAAACACCCCTAACCTTACACTTATTAACCCCTAATCTGCCGCCCCCGCTATCGCTGACACCTGCATTTTATTTTTAACCCTTAATCTGCCGCTCCGTAAACCGCCGCTACTTACATTATCCCTATGTACCCCTAATCTGCTGCCCCTAACACCGCCGACCCCTATATTATATTTATTAACCCCTAATCTGCCCCCCTCAACGTCGCCTCCACCTGCCTACACTTATTAACCCCTAATCTGCCGAGAGGACCTGAGCGCTACTATAATAAAGTTATTAACCCCTAATCCGCATCACTAACCCTATAATAAATAGTATTAACCCCTAATCTGCCCTCCCTAACATCGCCGACACCCAACTTCAATTATTAACCCCTAATCTGCCGACTGGAGCTCACCGCTACTCTAATAAATGTATTAACCCCTAAAGCTAAGTCTAACCCTAACACTAACACCCCCCTAAATTAAATATAATTTACATCTAACGAAATTAATTAACTCTTATTAAATAAATTTTTCCTATTTAAAGATAAATACTTACCTGTAAAATAAATCCTAATATAGCTACAATATAAATTATAATTATATTATAGCTATTTTAGGATTAATATTTATTTTACAGGTAACTTTGTATTTATTTTAACCAGGTACAATAGCTATTAAATAGTTAAGAACTATTTAATAGCTAAAATAGTTAAAATAATTACAAAATTACCTGTAAAATAAATACTAACCTAAGTTACAATTAAACCTAACACTACACTATCAATAAATTAATTAAATAAACTACCTACAATTACCTACAATTAACCTAACACTACACTATCAATAAATTAATTAAATACAATTCCTACAAATAAATACAATTAAATAAACTAGCTAAAGTACAAAAAATAAAAAAGAACTAAGTTACAAAAAATAAAAAAATATTTACAAACATAAGAAAAATATTACAACAATTTTAAACTAATTACACCTACTCTAAGCCCCCTAATAAAACAACAAAGCCCCCCAAAATAAAAAATGCCCTACCCTATTCTAAATTACTAAAGTTAAAAGCTCTTTTACCTTACCAGCCCTGAACAGGGCCCTTTGCGGGGCATGCCCCAAGAAGTTCAGCTCTTTTGCCTGTAAAAAAAAACATACAATACCCCCCCCCAACATTACAACCCACCACCCACATACCCCTAATCTAACCCAAACCCCCCTTAAATAAACCTAACACTAAGCCCCTGAAGATCATCCTACCTTGTCTTCACCTCACCAGGTATCACCGATCCGTCCTGGCTCCAAAATCTTCATCCAACCCAAGCGGGGGTTGGCGATCCATCATCCGGTGGCTGAAGAGGTCCAGAAGAGGCTCCAAAGTCTTCATCCTATCCGGAAAGAAGAGGCGATCCGGACCGGCAACCATCTTGATCCAAGCGGCATCTTCTATCTTCATCCGATGACGACCGGCTCCATCCTGAAGACCTCCACCGCAGACCCATCTTCTTCCGGCGACGTCCAACTGAAGAATGACGGTTCCTTTAAGGGACGTCATCCAAGATGGCGTCCCTCGAATTCCGATTGGCTGATAGGATTCTATCAGCCAATCGGAATTAAGGTAGGAATATTCTGATTGGCTGATGGAATCAGCCAATCAGAATCAATTTCAATCCGATTGGCTGATCCAATCAGCCAATCAGATTGAGCTCGCATTCTATTGGCTGTTCCGATCAGCCAATAGAATGCGAGCTCAATCTGATTGGCTGATTGGATCAGCCAATCGGATTGAACTTGATTCTTATTGGCTGATTCCATCAGCCAATCAGAATATTCCTACCTTAATTCCGATTGGCTGATAGAATCCTATCAGCCAATCGGAATTCAAGGGAAGCCATCTTGGATGACGTCCCTTAAAGGAACCGTCATTCTTCAGTTGGACGTCGCCGGAAGAAGATGGGTCCGCGGTGGAGGTCGTCAGGATGGAGCCGGTCGTCATCGGATGAAGATAGAAGATGCCGATTGGATCAAGATGGTTGCCGGTCCGGATCGCCTCTTCTTCCCGGATAGGATGAAGACTTTGGAGCCTCTTCTGGACCTCTTCAGCCACCGGATGATGGATCGCCAACCCCCGCTTGGGTTGGATGAAGATTTTGGAGCCAGGACGGATCGGTGATACCTGGTGAGGTGAAGACAAGGTAGGATGATCTTCAGGGGCTTAGTGTTAGGTTTATTTAAGGGGGGTTTGGGTTAGATTAGGGGTATGTGGGTGGTGGGTTGTAATGTTGGGGGGGGGGGGTATTGTATGTTTTTTTTTACAGGCAAAAGAGCTGAACTTCTTGGGGCATGCCCCGCAAAGGGCCCTGTTCAGGGCTGGTAAGGTAAAAGAACTTTTAACTTTAGTAATTTAGAATAGGGTAAGGCATTTTTTATTTTGGGGGGCTTTGTTGTTTTATTAGGGGGCTTAGAGTAGGTGTAATTAGTTTAAAATTGTTGTAATATTTTTCTTATGTTTGTAAATATTTTTTTATTTTCTGTAACTTAGTTCTTTTTTATTTTTTGTACTTTAGCTAGTTTATTTAATTGTATTTATTTGTAGGAATTGTATTTAATTAATTTATTGATAGTGTAGTGTTAGGTTAATTGTAGGTAATTGTAGGTAGTTTATTTAATTAATTTATTGATAGTGTAGTGTTAGGTTTAATTGTAACTTAGGTTAGTATTTATTTTACAGGTAATTTTGTAATTATTTTAACTATTTTAGCTATTAAATAGTTCTTAACTATTTAATAGCTATTGTACCTGGTTAAAATAAATACAAAGTTACCTGTAAAATAAATATTAATCCTAAAATAGCTATAATATAATTATAATTTATATTGTAGCTATATTAGGATTTATTTTACAGGTAAGTATTTATCTTTAACTAGGAATAATTTATTTAATAAGAGTTAATTAATTTCGTTAGATGTAAATTATATTTAACTTAGGGGGGTGTTAGTGTTAGGGTTAGACTTAGCTTTAGGGGTTAATACATTTATTAGAGTAGCGGTGAGCTCCAGTCGGCAGATTAGGGGTTAATAATTGAAGTTGGGTGTCGGCGATGTTAGGGAGGGCAGATTAGGGGTTAATACTATTTATTATAGGGTTAGTGATGCGGATTAGGGGTTAATAACTTTATTATAGTAGCGCTCAGGTCCGCTCGGCAGATTAGGGGTTAATAAGTGTAGGCGACGTTGTGGGGGGCAGATTAGGGGTTAATAAATATAATATAGGGGTCGGCGGTGTTAGGGGCAGCAGATTAGTGGTACATAAGGATAACGTAGGTGGCGGCGCTTTGCGGTCGGCAGATTAGGGGTTAATAAGTGTAGGCAGATGGAGGCGACGTTGTGGGGGGCAGATTAGGGGTTAATAAATATAATACAGGGGTCGGCGGTGTTAGGGGGAGCAGATTAGGGGTACATAAGGATAACGTAGGTGGCGGTCGGCAGATTAGGGGTTAAAAAATTTATTCGAGTGTCGGCGATGTTGGGGGACCTCGGTTTAGGGGTACATAGGTAGTTTATGGGTGTTAGTGTACTTTAGAGTACAGTAGTTAAGAGCTTTATAAACCGGCGTTAGCCCAGAAAGCTCTTAACTACTGACTTTTTTCCTGCGGCTGGAGTTTTGTCGTTAGATGTCTAACGCTCACTTCAGAAACGACTCTAAATACCAGAGAAAAAAAAATCCCATTGAAAAGATAGGATACGCAATTGACGTAAGGGGATCTGCGGTATGGAAAAGTCGCGGCTGAAAAGTGAGCGTTAGACCCTATTTTGAGTGACTCCAAATACCGGCGGTAGCCTAAAACCAGCGTTAGGAGCCTCTAACGCTGGTTTTCACGGCTAACGCCAAACTCCAAATCTAGGTCAGAGTGTTTGTAATTAGGTATATTCTGCTACTGTTTTAATACTGTTGTTGTTTTTAATATATAACTATTTTCAGGTGTTCTGTGCCTTTAAATAGGCTATGAACACTGAACAAACTCACCCTATGATTAAGTGCTCAACAGAGCACGAAACTAGTCAGGGAGTTTGTGTGCCCTGTACTGCCTATATATTTTTAATGATTCAATAAATGTTTCAAGTTTTTACCTTGTTTTTGCCAGCCCTTGAATTCACTCTTTTTTTGAGCAGCTGCCTATTCTCTTTTACTGTGGTTATTTGCGGCTACACAAGGCCGTTTATTCTGCAGCTTGCACCCCTGCAGCCTGAACATTTTGGTTTGCTCTATCCTCCCCGGACCTGGCAGTCACTTCCGCGTCTGCAGCGGCTTGAATCTTGGGAGAACTATTTACAACCCTCATATTCTAGAGCTGTCTCTCCAGTGATAAACCCCTTGATTTTAAAAGGGACAGCTTACTTAAATGTTTCTCCCCTTTAAAAAGGGACATTGTACACTAATTGTTTCTTTGTATAAATGTTTTGTAGATGAGCCCATCTGGGAGTGTTTTTGTAACAATGTATAGTTTTACTTGTTAAAATAACATTGTGCTGATTTTCAGACTTCTAACCAAGCCCCAACCTTTTAGATGTATACTGATGTCTACAGATTCCTGTTTGCTCCTGATTGTGTAATCTGTCTTTTCATATGCAGGGGAGGGGGGAGCGTCTGTTTTTCCTGCTTTCTTAGCCCCTTTCAGTGGGTGTCACAGCCTAACCTCATCAATGGTGCTAAACTGGGAGCTTCTAAGTAAGTTATTAAAAAGTTTTTATGGCTGTTTATAGCAGTATATGTGCTTATACTTCTTTATAGTAGTGTCTATTACATGCAGTTACGTGAAAATTGTTGTATACTGTCCCTTTAAATGTGTACCCAATTATCCATTTTACCTTCTGAAGTATTAAAATGGCTTACAAATAGATCCTTTACCTTTCTATAGGCATTTGAAATAACTGATTTTGTCTGTGGTATCCCTACCAATCAGTAGTGGGCCCTGGTACAAAAGGTGACTCAGTAATAGGCAATAGTGATATACATGCTGCTCTGTATAATTATTGTGAGTAGATAGACAGTATAAGATGGGCACACAAACTGCAATAATAAAAGGCTTCTCTGCATTAGGAGTGTACACATTCTGCACGTCTATATACAGACTTGCTGCTATGGCCCCCAGCACCAATGGTAGTTCTGCTCCTGCTACTGAAAGTTTTCATACTCAAGTACAGGCTATACAAAAAAAATGGTAAAAACCAGAAGAAATTACTCTCCAAGTGGGAGTTAGGAGAGATAAGTAATAAAATGTTAATTTTCAATTGTTTTCTCTAAGTATTGGTCTATGGTTTAAACACAGATATAAGATAAAGAAGCGTGTATACAGAAAGTGATAAGGAAATCTGATTTCCCTGCAAGCCTATCCCATTTTAATGGGTTGTGGTTTTAAAAAAACCCAGCTATTTAATATAAAAAAAAAATAATAAACCTAATGAAGCAATTTTTCAAACATTTTATACTCTGCAGCTGGTATAAACAAGTCATTGGAAACACATTAAGGGGGAAAAAAAAATAAAGAACACCCTTTAAACCCTTACAGGGGAAGCCCTCAGTTATTCATATACTTGTGGGGGGCTATGCTGTAAGACCATACAAATGAGCAAAGTCAGATTATTTCTTTATCCCATGGTATAATTTCTAGGAAATGGAAAACAAATTATACACTAGTAACTTGAGCTAGATGACAACGGCATATTTAAATATTCCAATACACACTTTAAATCAGATTAATTAAAGACCAGCTCAGGGGCTTTATTGTGCTGATAGTTCAGATACTACAAATTACCTTTTTGCTTCCACATGTTACCTCAGAAGTGAATATATTTTCATTGTAAAACATCTAGATTCAGCTATTGGCAGTAACATGCCCTGTGCTTGGGTATAGGTGAGTCAGGCATTGGCACTGAATATGCACCTGTGTATAAAGCAGATATACTGTGTGGTGCCCTGTGCCTGGGTATAGGTGAGTCAGGCATTGGCACTGATTATGTACCTGTGTATAAAGCAGATATACTGTGTGGTGCCCTGTGCTTGGTTATAGGTGAGTCAGGCATTGGCACTGATTATGCACCTGTGTATAAAGCAGATATACTGTGTGGTACCCAGTGCTTGGGTATAGGTGAATCAGGCATTGGCACTGATTATTCACCTGTGTATAAAGCAGATATACTGTGTGGTGCCCTGTGCTTGGTTATAGGTGAGTCAGGCATTGGCACTGATTATTCACCTGTGTATAAAGCAGATATACTGTGTAGTGCCCAGTGCTTGGGTACAGGTGAGTCAGGCATTGGCACTGATTATGCACCTGTGTATAAAGCAGATATACTGTGTGGTGCCCTGTGCTTGGTTATAGGCGAGTCAGGCATTGGCAGTGATTATGCACCTATGTATAAAACAGATATACTGTGTGGTGCCCAGTGCTTGGGTATAGGTGAATCAGGCATTGGCACTGATTATGCACCTGTGTATAAAGCAGATATACTGTGTGGTGCCCTGTGCTTGGTTATAGGCGAGTCAGGCATTGGCACCGATTATGCACCTGTGTATAAAGCAGATATACTGTGTGGTACCCAGTGCTTGGGTATAGGTGAATCAGGCATTGGCACTGATTATTCACCTGTGTATAAAGCAGATATACTGTGTGGTGCCCTGTGCTTGGTTATAGGTGAGTCAGGCATTGGAACTGATTATTCACCTGTGTATTAAGCAGATATACTGTGTGGTACCCAGTGCTTGGGTATAGGTGAATCAGGCATTGGCACTGATTATTCACCTGTGTATAAAGCAGATATACTGTGTGGTACCCTGTGCTTGGTTATAGGTGAGTCAGGCATTGGCACTGATTATTCACCTGTGTATAAAGCAGATATACTGTGTAGTGCCCAGTGCTTGGGTATAGGTGAGTCAGGCATTGGCACTGATTATTCACCTGTGTATAAAGCAGATATACTGTGTGGTGCCCTGTGCTTGGTTATAGGTGAGTCAGGCATTGGCACTGATTATTCACCTGTGTATAAAGCAGATATACTGTGTGGTGCCCAGTGCTTGGGTATAGGTGAGCCAGGCATTGGCACTGATTATGCACCTGTGTATAAAGCAGATATACTGTGTGGTGCCCAGTGCTTGGTTATAGGTAAGTCAGGCATTGGCACTGATTATGCACCTGTGTATAAAGCAGATATACTGTGTGGTGCCCAGTGCTTGGTTATAGGTAAGTCAGGCATTGGCACCGATTATGCACCTGTGTATAAAGCAGATATACTGCGTGGTGCCCAGCGCTTGGTTATAGGTAAGTCAGGCATTGGCACTGATTATGCACCTGTGTATAAAGCAGATATACTGTGTGGTGCCCAGTGTTGGGTATAGGCGAGTCAGGCATTGGCACTGATTATGCACCTGTGTATAAAGCAGATACTGTGTGGTGCCCAGTGTTGGGTATAGGAGAGTCAGGCATTGGCAGTGATTATGCACCTGTGTATAAAGCAGATATACTGTGAGGTGCCCAGTGCCAGAAGAAATGAGTTAAAAGGTCTACAGAGATTTGTCTTTAGAGCAATAGTGTAAGTGCTGATTAGAGGAAGCTCTATTCTCAGGCAAATCAGTTTCACAAGCTGTACAATGACTGAGAAACCACTGTTAAAGGACCAGTTCACACTAGAGCTGCAAATGCTTAGCTGCATTAACACAGTCTTACAAATTAAAATCAATGTATAACCAATAAACTAAGCAATGTAACGGTACCAACAGGATACCAAGGGTTAACACCAGGGAACAATGTCCTGCATAGGGAATCTGCAATTCACAACCCAGCCAGTTTTCAGGTTTAAAACAGAATGACATTTATTAAAAGGCTTTTCCTAGTATTTATGCAGGTCTGACCCCCCAAATGGGGGGTTGAAAAGAATGTTGTACATTAGATGGAGGGAACACGCCCTTTGACATGATACAATAGAATACCTTGCTCAAGCTGATAACAACTTAAACACAAGACACACACTTGGATTTTCTTATCACTGAGGCGTCTGCTCTCTAGATGTGATTAAACAATGGACTGTTTATCACTAACTTTAATGACAGTACACAATAGCTTCTTAGAGCTGAACACAGTTAACTCCTTCAGTACTGACAGAAGGGTCTGTCACATCTACATAGCACACAATACAGCCTATAGACAACCTTTCTTAAATTATAGTCCAGAAGTGGCTAGGTATGCCACAATGCTCCCCCAGAACCAAGCCGGCATACACAGTCTGATCCCAACGGATCGGCTTGGGGATGTCCGGGGAAGTACTCACAGATCACTTTTCAAGTTCAGTTTGTCTGGACAACCCGTCGGCGTTACCGTTTTGTTTCCCTGGGCGATAATGGATGGTAAAGTCGAAGGGCTGCAGCGCCAAACTCCAGCGCAGCAGCCTGGCATTGTCCCCGGCCACACGGTTCAGCCACACCAACGGGTTGTGATCTTTGAGTAAGGAAAAAGGTTGTCCATACAGGTACGGCTGCAACTTTTTGAGGGCCCACACCACGGCCAGGCATTCTTTTTCGATGGCGGCGTAGCTTAGTTCACGGGGCAACAACTTTCGGCTCAAGTAAGCTACGGGGTGTTCTCCGCCATCTGCTCCAACTTGGCTCAGCACTGCCCCCACTCCCAACATCGAAGCGTCTGTGTGAACAAGAAATCTTTTAGTGGGATCGGGTGCAGCAAGTACAGGCGCATTAGTTAGAGCAGTCTTTAGTTGTTGGGTTACCTCTGCGGTAAACTGTGTGCCCCTATCCGATATTATCTCCTGGGGGAACCCTACCCGGGAAAATATTTTTATTAAGGCTTCAGCTACCGTCTCTGCATGGATGTTGGAGAGAGCAATGGCCTCGGGGTACCTAGTGGCGTAGTCCACCACGGTTAAAATGTACCTCTTCCTGGAGGGACTTGGCTTGGGTAGTCACAGGGTTAACATCAGCGGGACCCATGGGAGCATAGGCAGAAACAAGGGGGGCCAAGTCATTTCCAAGGAGAACATCAGCAGGTAAGTCCTTCTTGACCCCCACATTCACAGGTCTAGCGCCCACTCCCCAATCCAAATGTACCCTGGCAACAGGTAGGCGGAACACAGTGCCCCCTGCTACCCTCACAGCCACAGTGTCTCCAGTGTGCTGTTTCTCAGACACCAAGTTCTCTTGAAGCAAGGTCATGGTAGCACCAGTATCCCGTAGACCACTGACCTCCTTCCCATTCACTTTAACCTGTTGCCGGTTATTCAGGTGGGCAGCTTGCATGGGGTCTGCTTCATGTAGGCTGCCCCAGCATTCTGGCGCCTCTACGTAGCGGGCCGCAGGCAGAGGATTATGTGGGATTCCGCCGGCGGGTCTTCTCCAGGACTGTGCTTGATTCGCTGCGTTTAGGGGACACTCTGGTCTTTTGTGCCCTAGTTGCTTACATCCAAAGCACCAAATAGGTTGTGAGTAGCCCCGCAAATTGAACCGGGCTCTCTGAGGGTAGTTCATGGCCGGAGGCCGTGTGGTATAGCGGTGCGCCGGGGGATGGTAACTGGCAGCTGCTGGGGTGACTGGGGGTCTGTACTCCACTCTAGCAGTGGGCAATTGGTATACCGCTCCCCCTGCCCCTCGTACTGCCACGGATCCGCCAGTGTGTGCTGTATCCGGCACCAAATAGGGAGCTATCAGGGTTAAAGTAGCTCCCGAATCCCGAAGTCCCTGGACCTCCTTCCCCTCTACGGTCACCAGCTGGCGGTGATGTTGCCGGTTATCGGTGGCCCGGACCGACATCACCTCATGCAGAATTCCCAGGGGTTCCTCGGCTTGGGTGCTCAACACCTCATGAGCGGCTGGCTCAGTTTGGTAATGGTGAGCAGCCGCCCTTGGGGCCAGGTTCTGTCTGACCTGGTTCCAAGCCAGGCATTGTATATTCGCCCGTCCGTTGTATCGTGAGGGGGGTGGTGGATTCCCTGGGGCTGGGCGAAAAGGTGCCGCTGTGGGGTTGTTAGGCTGTAGTCCATGGTGCCTCCTGGCATCAAAATGCTGGTCTGCTAATCTGGCTGCTTCGGTTAAGGTGAGGGGTTTTCGATCTCTCACCCATTCTTGGGCTTCTGGGGACAAGCCATTAAAGAATTGCTCCAACAGCATCAGTTGTCGCAATTCTTCCATGGTGGTAGCTCTGTATATTGAGATGCTTGATCCAGCTTGTGGGCCCACTCTGCATGTGAATCTCTTTCTGGCTTGCGCAGGCCTCTAAACTTGTGCCGGTATGCCTCTGGGGTAATGGCATATCTTTCCAAGATCGCTCTCTTCACTTTAGCGTAATCCTTGCTGTCCTCCCTGGGTACAGCGCGATACGCTTCCGCTGCCCTACCGGCTAGCTTGCCTGCTAGCACCGGCACCCATACGGACTGCTCCAAATCATGTAACTCGCACAGTCTCTCAAAATCCTGTAAATACCCATCGATCTCATCCTTCTCCTCACAAAACATTTTAAATGCATGGTATGTGATTTTGGGTCTTACTGGGTTGCTGAGTGCATCCAAAATGGATTCTGCTCGGGAGGATGCATTCCGCGGACTGTGTGCCATCACGTACTCCTGCACATCTGCCATTACCACGGATAGCATATCCCGTGGTACAGGTTGGGGTAAAAATTCCAGCCTGGTCCTCATTTCCCTCTGGTATAGGGTCTCCTCCATGGCTGCTGGAGGCGTAGCGCTGCGAGCTCTGTCTCCCTCCATCAGCTCGGCAATTAATATAGCCTTGGGTTTGCTGCTGCCTATCTTTCCCCTGGCTTCTAGCAGTTCCTTTAACGTTTGTCTCTTTAGCTTAGAATAATCCATCTCCATTCACTTCGGTCCCTGGTACTCCTTCCATCTTAGCCAGTATTGTAGTAATCCCCCTTTTCCTGAGGTTACTGGCTTGTGTAGTTGCTCTTCTGGGCGATAAGGTTCAGTCCGTCGCTTGCCACCAATTGTAACGGTACCAACAGGATACCAAGGGTTAACACCAGGGAACAATGTCCTGCATAGGGAATCTGCAATTCACAACCCAGCCAGTTTTCAGGTTTAAAACAGAATGACATTTATTAAAAGGCTATGCCTAGTATTTATGCAGGTCTGACCCCCAAATGGGGGGTTGAAAAGAATGTTGTACATTAGATGGAGGGAACACGCCTTTTGACATGATACAATAGAATACCTTGCTCAAGCTGATAACAACTTAAATACAAGACACACACTTGGATTTTCTTATCACTGAGGCGTCTGCTCTCTAGATGTGATTAAACAATGGACTGTTTATCACTAACTTTAATGACAGTACACAATAGCTTCTTAGAGCTGAACACAGTTAACTCCTTCAGTACTGACAGAAGGGTCTGTCACATCTACATAGCACACAATACAGCCTATAGACAACCTTTCTTACATTATAGTCCAGAAGTGGCTAGGTTTGCCACAAGCAATATAAAAAGTTTTTTTTTTTTTACTTTTTAGTTTGTACCGTACCTATTAATCTCAATGCCACTGGAACTCCCAGTTAAAAGGGCTGGACAACAAAGATCTATTATCACACCCCCTGACCAATTAAATATAGCTATTTTAATCCATGCAAATGTTATGAGTGTGTATGCAATGCGATGAGCTTCACCTGCATGTATCCTAATAAAAATGTATTTGGTGTTTATACCCTTTATGTGTTACAGTAGAGTAGCAAAGGGTTAAATAGAGAGTGATTCTTTGACCTAAACATTCTGCTCACAAAGCAGAGAGGCAGGAAGCCTTGAGAAGGAAAGCCATCAGGAGATCAAACCCAGATCAGAGCATTGACTGAATATCTTGACGGTGTGCTGCTAAATATGCAGAGCTACAAATACAAATGTTGGCAGTTGATTCCATTCTGTGGCAGGGGGAGGGGGGGTACGATCAGCATGTAATTTAGTAACATTTATAACCTCTCTGACCCCCAAGCCTGTAAATTACTGGACCTGCATTCCTCTTCGATCACATTTACAGCTCTGAAGCTAAGGGAAATTGGGAATTGTACTTTTCAGCAGAGCTCCCTCTCATTAAAAGGTCACTGTTATCCCAGTGTTCTAAAGTAAAGCGACTACCGCGTAGGAATGTGCATACCTCGTCATTTCCGGTCACTTCCGGTGAGGTATAATCAGCTGGTGGTTTGTGGCGCTCACTGCGCATGCGCTAGAGGCCCAAACTCCTTCCAACAGCTGATGAGAATAATGTGGCACACGCACGTTACTGGTTACAAAATCACAATGAACAAGCGGCCTGTCATTGGATTTTGTAACCAGAAAGGGTTGCAGAATATGTACACCGGTCAACTGTTACTAGTAAATACACACACCATGTACTAGTGACAATTTCCACATATTCACTGTTCATATATTATATATATATAACTATATATATACTATATATATATATATATACTATATATATATATATATATATATATATATATATATATATATATATATACAGGGAGTGCAGAATTATTAGGCAAGTTGTATTTTTGAGGATTAATTTTATTATTGAACAACAACCATGTTCTCAATGAACCCAAAAAACTCATTAATATCAAAGCTGAATAGTTTTGGAAGTAGTTTTTAGTTTGTTTTTAGTTATAGCTATTTTAGGGGGATATCTGTGTGTGCAGGTGACTATTACTGTGCATAATTATTAGGCAACTTAACAAAAAACAAATATATACCCATTTCAATTATTTATTTTTACCAGTGAAACCAATATAACATCTCAACATTCACAAATATACATTTCTGACATTCAAAAACAAAACAAAAACAAATCAGTGACCAATATAGCCACCTTTCTTTGCAAGGACACTCAAAAGCCTGCCATCCATGGATTCTGTCAGTGTTTTGATCTGTTCACCATCAACATTGCGTGCAGCAGCAACCACAGCCTCCCAGACACTGTTCAGAGAGGTGTACTGTTTTCCCTCCTTGTAAATCTCACATTTGATGATGGACCACAGGTTCTCAATGGGGTTCAGATCAGGTGAACAAGGAGGCCATGTCATTAGATTTTCTTCTTTTATACCCTTTCTTGCCAGCCACGCTGTGGAGTACTTGGACGCGTGTGATGGAGCATTGTCCTGCATGAAAATCATGTTTTTCTTGAAGGAATCAGACTTCTTCCTGTACCACTGCTTGAAGAAGGTGTCTTCCAGAAACTGGCAGTAGGACTGGGAGTTGAGCTTGACTCCATCCTCAACCCGAAAAGGCCCCACAAGCTCATCTTTGATGATACCAGCCCAAACCAGTACTCCACCTCCACCTTGCTGGCGTCTGAGTCGGACTGGAGCTCTCTGCCCTTTACCAATCCAGCCACGGGCCCATCCATCTGGCCCATCAAGACTCACTCTCATTTCATCAGTCCATAAAACCTTAGAAAAATCAGTCTTGAGATATTTCTTGGCCCAGTCTTGACGTTTCAGCTTGTGTGTCTTGTTCAGTGGTGGTCGTCTTTCAGCCTTTCTTACCTTGGCCATGTCTCTGAGTATTGCACACCTTGTGCTTTTGGGCACTCCAGTGATGTTGCAGCTCTGAAATATGGCCAAACTGGTGGCAAGTGGCATCTTGGCAGCTGCACGCTTGACTTTTCTCAGTTCATGGGCAGTTATTTTGCGCCTTGGTTTTTCCACACGCTTCTTGCGACCCTGTTGACTATTTTGAATGAAACGCTTGATTGTTCGATGATCACGCTTCAGAAGCTTTGCAATTTTAAGAGTGCTGCATCCCTCTGCAAGATATCTCACTATTTTTGACTTTCCTGAGCCTGTCAAGTCCTTCTTTTGACCCATTTTGCCAAAGGAAAGGAAGTTGCCTAATAATTATGCACACCTGATATAGGGTGTTGATGTCATTAGACCACACCCCTTCTCATTACAGAGATGCACATCACCTAATATGCTTAATTGGTAGTAGGCTTTCGAGCCTATACAGCTTGGAGTAAGACAACATGCATAAAGAGGATGATGTGGTCAAAATACTCATTTGCCTAATAATTCTGCACTCCCTGTATATATATATATATATACACTATATATATATTATATATATATATATATATATATATATATATATATATATATATATGGAAACAGCTCAGTCACACAACACATAATTACTCATTATTACTTTATAGATTCATTGCCCAGAGTTGCAAAGAAGATCCTGTATAATAATAAAACTTTTAAAATAATTTTAAAAACGTTATGTGGAATAGTTTATCTAGGTATGTATTTAAAGAACTACTCCACATAACGTTTTCAATATATTTTAAAAGTTTTATTATTATACAGGATCTTCTTTGCAGCTCTGGGCAATGAATCTATAAAGCATTTATGCAATGCAAAGTAATAATGAGTAATTATGTGTTGTGTGACTGAGCTGTATATATATATATAATATATGAACAGTAAATATGTGGAAATTGTCACTAATACATGGTGTGTGTATTTACTAGTGGGTACTACAGCAGAGTGCTAATTAAGCATGGGAAATGTTATTACAAGTAGTAAAGTATTAGCATTTGAGAGGATTTCTGAGTGTGCGCTAAACCACTATGCACAGTGTGAGACAGACTTGGCACTTTGACTCAGGCACACACTGTACAAACAGACAGCAGATCACTTTCATTTGCAGAGGAGGTAGGACTTACTGAGCAAATGTATTTTTTTTATTTCTTTGTGCAATTTAAGATTGTAACTTCAGTGTGGTAGTAGTTGTATGGTGGGGCCAGGGATCCATAAAAACACATTTTTTTAACAGCAGTGTATTTATGATTATTTGACAATGCTGTAGAAATTCTATATTTTTGGGGAAAATGGGGAAAAAACAAACAAACATATGTCAACCTTTTAAAAGTACTAGCCATCTACACAGATCATTCATGTACAATTTTGAATTCACAAAATTATTTTTGTTTGCACATTTACAAATATTATTCTTTAAAAAGTGATCTCTTAATTTCTGCAATTTTTTTTATCATGCATGTCACACACTGTTGATTTAGGGGATGCAAGGTGCATAAATGTTTCCTCCTGTGAGTGTTTCTGTGGGTGTCTGTGTTTATGTCTTTGTGCTTTGGTTTGTGTCTCTATGAGTGTGTGTGGTTTTTTTCTGTGGGTCTCTGTGAGGGTGGGTGTGTATGTCTTTGTGCATTTTCTCTGGATGCCTGAGGGTGTGTGCATATGTCTGAGCTTTTTCTATGGGTGTCTCTATGAGGGTGTGTGTATGTTTGTCTTTGTGTATTCTCTCTGGATGCCTCTGTGAGGGTGGGTGTGTATGTCTGTTTTCTGTGGATGTCTCTGTGAGGGTGTGGGTGTGTATGTATGTATGTATGTATGTATGTCTGTGTTTTCTGTGGATGTCTCTGTGAGGGTGTGTGTTTTCTGTGGATGTCTCTGTGAGGGTGTGTGTTTTCTGTGGATGTCTCTGTGAGGGTGTGTTCATGTATTTGTGTGTTTTCTGTGAATGTCTCAGTGAGAGTGTGTGTATGTATGTCTTTCTGTGTTTTATGTGGTTGTCTCTATGTGTGTGTATGTATTTCTGTGTTTTCTGTGGGTGTCTCTGTGTGTGTGTATATGTCTTTGTGTGTTTTCTGAGGCTGTCTCTGTCAGTGTTTCCTTGGGTGTATGTGCAAGTTTGAGTTTGTGTGTGTTTCCATCGTCTGTTCCTTTTTAGGACATTTTGACCTTACTAATTCACATCTTTCTACAGACTTTGAGACTAACAAGACCTTTCCGGAAGTCACCAATCCACCATTAAACCTTTAAATTATTGTTTAGGCAGTTCAGGGCCATTCCTTTCAGCCACTGCATGCTGTTGTCATCATTTAGTTGTCATCTTCCTTTACAAAAAGATAATCAGAACTCCATATTTTGTTTTCTAAATCTCCTATTTTTTTTACAAAACTGTAGTTTACCTCATTACTTGTCAGGTCAATATAAACAAGTGCTGAGTTTTTGTGTCTGATTGTGTTTTTGTGTTTCTTTGCGTTTCTGCTAGAGTGCCTATATGTGAATCCTTATGTGTGAGTGTGTGTGTGTATTTCAGTGTATGAGTTTGTCTGTGTGTGTGTATGTTGCTACCTTTACAACATTTCCAAGTTTAAATAGACACTTAAGAATAAAGTGCATATATACGTTTTAGTCACTTGGTCAAAAATTGCACATGTCAAAGGAGGGGGGGGGGGGGCCCTGATCAATAGTTAAGTCAGGGGCCCCAAAATTTCTTCCTGAAATGTAGATCATATGGTACCAGATAAATACAGGGAATAGTTGCACTAATTTTTACATTTCCATTCTTATTAATTGCTAATTGTGACCTTATTTAACATGGTGTATGTACTGTTACTGTGCTGCTATAATTTCGAGTAAGATTTCATCTTACTCAAGTGAAAAGTTAGTGTACAGTAAACACTGTGTAATTAAAAAACATTTCTGTTGTCTTCCCAAAAAATAAATATCAACCAAGACTAAACATTTTTAAAAATACTCAAGATTTTATTTGCTGCAAGTGTTTTTCAATAGGCAAACTCCACCCACACTTGCCTCATTTGCAGGAGCCAATCCAGGTTTAAGTATGTGGTTGAGAAAGCTAGCCAGTGTCATTATGTTAGTATACCCTGCATTGTTTTGCAATTGCTATCTGCTAAATTCAATCGGGGAAAGCTATGTAGCAGGGATAGCTTTGAGGTGACAGCTGTGTGCAATTACAGATGATCAAATTCCAGCGCTAAATTACATGAAAAGGGGACAATATAAATAATTAAGGTACATTGGAAAGTTTTTTCACTAGGTATAACTAAATGCTTTATATAAAACTCACAAGTTGATTTCTTCCCTTTAACTGTGTCCCAGCTACTCCATGTTGAGAAATTAAATCCTATACAGCTGTAAACATGACACGGCTTACAGCTGTTGTTAGTGATATGAAAGGTTTATGAACACCCAGAGTGGTAGTGGGTAGCTTTTAAAAGCGACATGAAACCAAAATGTTTCTTTCATGATTCAGACAGAAAATACAATTTTAAACAATTTTCCTATTTATTTATACTATCTAATTTGCTTTATTCTCTTGCTATCCTTTGTTGAACACCATACCTAAATAGGTTCAGGAGCAGCAGTGCAATACTGGAAACTAGCTGCTGGTTGGTGGCTGCACATATATGCCTCTTGTGATTTGCTCACCTCACGTGTTCAGCTAGCAACAAATAGTGCATTACTGCTCCTTCAACAAATGACAGAAGCCAATGAGAAGTACATTAGAAAGTTGTTTAAAATGTTATGTTCTATCTGAATCATGAAAGAAATATGTGGGTTTTAGGTCCCTTTAATTGCTCATATTTACTATTTGCTTACACAAACCAACTGCCTTTCAGGTTACTTCAATACATAATGTTTTAGGTGTAAGATATATTCTAACATAGGCCTAGATTTGGAGTTTGGCGGTAGATGGGCTGTTAACGCTCCGCAGGCTTTTTTCTGGCCGCACCATAAAATTAACTCTGGTATCGAGAGTTCAAAAAAATGCTGCGTTAGGCTCCAAAAAAGGAGCGTAGAGCATTTTTACCGCAAATGCAACTCTCGATACCAGAGTTGCTTACGGACGCGGCCAGCCTCAAAAACGTGCTCGTGCACGATTCTCCCATAGGAAACAATGGGGCTGTTTGAGCTGAAAAAAAACCTAACACCTGCAAAAAAGCAGCGTTCAGCTCCTAACGCAGCCCCATTGTTTCCTATGGGGAAACACTTCCTACGTCTGCACCTAACACCCTAACATGTACCCCGAGTCTAAACACCCCTAACCTTACACTTATTAACCCCTAATCTGCCGCCCCCGCTATCGCTGACCCCTGCATATTATTATTAACCCCTAATCTGCCGCTCCGTACACCGCCGCAACCTACGTTATCCCTATGTACCCCTAATCTGCTGCCCCTAACACCGCCGACCCCTATATTATATTTATTAACCCCTAACCTGCCCCCCACAACGTCGCCGCCAGCTACTTACAATAATTAACCCCTAATCTGCCGACCGCAAAGCGCCGCCACCTACGTTATCCTTATGTACCCCTAATCTGCTGCCCCTAACACCGCCGACCCCTATATTATATTTATTAACCCCTAACCTGCCCCCCACAACGTCGCCGACACCTGCCTACACTTATTAACCCCTAATCTGCCGAGCGGACCTGAGCGCTACTATAATAAAGTTATTAACCCCTAATCCGCCTCACTAACCCTATCATAAATAGTATTAACCCCTAATCTGCCCTCCCTAACATCTCCGACACCTAACTTCAATTATTAACCCCTAATCTGACGACCGGAGCTCACCGCTATTCTAATAAATGTATTAACCCCTAAAGCTAAGTCTAACCCTAACACCCCCCTAAGTTAAATATAATTTTAATCTAACGAAATTAATTAACTCTTATTAAATAAATTATTCCTATTTAAAGCTAAATACTTACCTGTAAAAAAAAATCCTAATATAGCTACAATATAAATTATAATTATATTATAGCTATTTTAGGATTAATATTTATTTTACAGGCAACTTGGTAATTATTTTAACTATGTACAATAGCTATTAAATAGTTAAGAACTATTTAATAGTTACCTAGTTAAAATAATAACAAAATTACCTGTAAAATAAGTCCTAACCTAAGTTATAATTAAACCTAAAACTCCCCTATCAATAAATTAATTAAATAAAATACCTACAATTACCTACAATAAAACCTAACACTACACTATCAATAAATAAATTAAATACAATTTCTACAAATAACTACAATTACATAAACTAACTAAAGTACAAAAAATAAAAAAGAACTGTTACAAAAAATAAAAAAATATTTACAAACATAAGAAAAATATTACAACAATTTTAAACTAATTACACCTACTCTAAGCCCCCTAATAAAATAACAAAGCCCCCCAAAATAAAAAAATGCCCTACCCTATTCTAAATTAATAAATTTAAAAGCTCTTTTACCTTACCAGCCCTGAACAGGGCCCTTTGCGGGGCATGCCCCAAGAAGTTCAGCTCTTTTGCCTGTAAAAAAAAACATACAATACCCCCCCCCAACATTACAACCCACCACCCACATACCCCTAATCTAACCCAAACCCCCCTTAAATAAACCTAACACTAAGCCCCTGAAGATCTTCCTACCTTGTCTTCACCATACCAGGTTCACCGATCGGTCCAGAAGAGCTCCTCCGATGTCCTGATCCAAGCCCAAGCGGGGGGCTGAAGAGGTCCATGATCCAGCTGAAGTCTTCATCCAAGCGGGGCAGAAGAGTTCTTCCATCCGATTGAAGTCTTCATCCAAGCGGCATCCATCCGGAGCGAAGCGGCAGCATCCTGAAGACCTCCACCGCGGAACATCCATCCTGGCCGACGACTTAACGACGAATGACGGTTCCTTTAAATGACGTCATCCAAGATGGCGTCCCTCGAATTCCGATTGGCTGATAGGATTCAGCCAATCAGATTGAGCTCGCATTCTATTGGCTGTTCCGATCAGCCAATAGAATGCGAGCTCAATCTGATTGGCTGATTGGATCAGCCAATCGGATTGAACTTGATTCTGATTGGCTGATTCCATCAGCCAATCAGAATATTCCTACCTTAATTCCGATTGGCTGATAGAATCCTATCAGCCAATCGGAATTCGAGGGACGCCATCTTGGATGACGTCATTTAAAGGAACCGTCATTCGTCGTTCAGGATGGATGTTCCGCGGTGGAGGTCTTCAGGATGCTGCCGCTTCGCTCCGGATGGATGCCGCTTGGATGAAGACTTCAATCGGATGGAAGAACTCTTCTGCCCCGCTTGGATGAAGACTTCAGCTGGATCATGGACCTCTTCAGCCCCCCGCTTGGGCTTGGATCAGGACATCGGAGGAGCTCTTCTGGACCGATCGGTGAACCTGGTATGGTGAAGACAAGGTAGGAAGATCTTCAGGGGCTTAGTGTTAGGTTTATTTAAGGGGGGTTTGGGTTAGATTAGGGGTATGTGGGTGGTGGGTTGTAATGTTGGGGGGGGGTATTGTATGTTTTTTTTTACAGGCAAAAGAGCTGAACTTCTTGGGGCATGCCCCGCAAAGGGCCCTGTTCAGGGCTGGTAAGGTAAAAGAGCTTTTAAATTTATTAATTTAGAATAGAGTAGGGCATTTTTTTATTTTGGGGGGCTTTGTTATTTTATTAGGGGGCTTAGAGTAGGTGTAATTAGTTTAAAATTGTTGTAATATTTTTCTTATGTTTGTAAATATTTTTTTATTTTTTGTAACTTAGTTCTTTTTTATTTTTTGTACTTTAGTTAGTTTATGTAATTGTAGTTATTTGTAGAAATTGTATTTAATTTATTTATTGATAGTGTAGTGTTAGGTTTTATTGTAGGTAATTGTAGGTATTTTATTTAATTAATTTATTGATAGGGGAGTTTTAGGTTTAATTATAACTTAGGTTAGGACTTATTTTACAGGTAATTTTGTTATTATTTTAACTAGGTAACTATTAAATAGTTCTTAACTATTTAATAGCTATTGTACATAGTTAAAATAATTACCAAGTTGCCTGTAAAATAAATATTAATCCTAAAATAGCTATAATATAATTATAATTTATATTGTAGCTATATTAGGATTTTTTTTTACAGGTAAGTATTTATATTTAAATAGGAATAATATATTTAATAAGAGTTAATTTATTTCGTTAGATTTAAATTATATTTAATTTAGGGGGGTGTTAGTGTTAGGGTTAGACTTAGCTTTAGGGGTTAATCCATTTATTATAGTAGCGGTGAGCTCCGGTCGTCAGATTAGGGGTTAATAATTGAAGTTAGGTGTCGGCGATGTTAGGGAGGGCAGATTAGGGGTTAATACTATTTATGATAGGGTTAGTGAGGCGGATTAGGGGTTAATAACTTTATTATAGTAGTGCTCAGGTCCGCTCGGCAGATTAGGGGTTAATAAGTGTAGGCAGGTGTCGGCGACGTTGAGGGGGGCAGATTAGGGGTTAATAAATATAATATAGGGGTCGGCGGTGTTAGGGGCAGCAGATTAGGGGTACATAAGGATAACGTAGGTGGCGGCGCTTTGCGGTCGGCAGATTAGGGGTTAATTATTGTAGGTAGCTGGCGGCGACGTTGAGGGGGGCAGGTTAGGGGTTGATAAATATAATACAGGGGTCGGCGGTGTTAGGGGCAGCAGATTAGGGGTACATAAGTATAACGTAGGTGGCGGTCGGCAGATTAGGGGTTAAAAAAATTTAATCGAGTGGCGGCGATGTGGGGGGACCTCGGTTTAGGGGTACATAGGTAGTTTATGGGTGTTAGTGTACTTTAGGGTACAGTAGTTAAGAGCTTTATGAACCGGCGTTAGCCCAGAAAGCTCTTAACTCCTGCTTTTTTCCGGCGGATGGAGTTTTGTCGTTAGAGCTCTAACGCTCACTTCAGAAACGACTCTAAATACCGGCGTTAGAAAGATCCCATTGAAAAGATAGGATACGCAATTGACGTAAGGGGATCTGCGGTATGGAAAAGTCGCGGCTGAAAAGTGAGCGTTAGACCCTTTAATCACTGACTCCAAATACCGGCGGTAGCCTAAAACCAGCGTTAGGAGCCTCTAACGCTGGTTTTCACGGCTAACGCCAAACTCCAAATCTAGGCCATAGTGTTTCTCAACTGCGGTCCTCAAGTACCTCCAACAGGTCAGGTTTTTATTAGAGCTGAACTACAGCACAGGTGAAATAATCAGATGATGGGTGAGAGAAGGTTGGTTTCCATGGTTACTGATCAGCTGATTATTTCACCTGTGTTCTAGTTCAGCTATAATGAAAACCTGACCTGCTGGAGGTACTCGAGGACCGCGGTTGAGAAACAATGCTCTAACAGATATATGAGTCGATTACAATTCACTAAGGTCTATTCCATACCCTACCCCCTCCCAGAACCCTTTCCCACAATGGATCCAACATAGGATCCCCATTGTCTCTCTTCCTCCTTCATTCCCCCTTACCTCCTTTTTTTTTCCCTTCTGTGTTGCGTTGCATAGCGGTCCTGCCCTCCTCCCGCCCCCTCCAGTGATGGCCCGCCCACCCGCTCCCTTCTCCCGCCCACCAACCAACGATCGGCACCACCGCTCTCCGATGCATATCTCGCAAGCTCGCTATTTTGACCGAGATCACGGCAGAGAGAAGCCCATGACTGCAGCGACGTACTCACTGGTCTTTAAGTGCGTAAACACCAGCGTTGTACATGGTACGGCACTGGTCGTTAAGGGGTGAAATAAATAAAATGAAAATAAATCAATTCTACTTATGTGATCCGTTATTTCAATAAAATAGTCGCTACTTATTATAGTTTGAGCTCTCAATTACGTTTGCCTTTAAAAGATGTTCATTTTTCATAGACAATATTTTTTTTCTTTGTCATCCAGCTTTGTCTTTAGTCTACCTTACTTCAGAAATCAGTCTCCCCATAGACTACCCCCTGTCTCTGCCCACAGTCCAGCTGGTCTTCCTCACTTCTGCTGCCATTTAGCATGTGTTCTGTCATATTTTGCAACCCACAGGCTTATTTCTTTTTCCAAAAATTTGATTCCAGACCTTGTGTTTGCTTAGCTAGGAAGCATTGCGCTGGATATAGCATACTTCCTCAATGACAGCCTCGTTCTCATGCACTCAGAGAACCTTGCGCTGCGATTTCAGCAAATATTAAATATATATGTATATGCTTATATACATATTTATATATGTGTTCATATGTGGATATACACATATTAACACATACATATTTATGTATATAAGCATATACATATATATTTACTGGTAACACACATCACATAGACTGCAATGTAAAGGCACTTTTAATGTGTAAGTTTAGACACCAAAATCTTCATTAAAAATAAAGATGCTACTATATTTCATTTTAATAAAGTATATCACAAATGATGGTGGCATTGTGTCTACATTTATAAAATTAACCATAGTGTGCTGTAAATAAAGACTATAACTTTATTTTTATTTTATGTTTTTCAGAGTTCATTTGATATTTATTTATATTCTGCTTTTTTTAGTACAGTGTAAGTTAAAAAGTATATTATTTATTAGGATACCAAAATAAATATATAGATTAATAATATGTGATATATTGTTTTCTTTCAGAAGTCATGTGTGATAATCTCATTACCTCTGACTGCTTTTGAAAAGAAACAGATGCTATTCAAGCTAACACTATTAAAACAGTTACAAGAAAAGTGTAGGACCTATTTAGGGACGAAACAAATTAAGGGGGAACTTATGCTGAAGGAAGGAAAGAGTGGAAAGGGTTAAATGGGAAGTGTAGTTTGCTGACAGTGAAGGGAATAAGGGGAGGAGATTCAGACGTGATAAAAGGAAAGTAAAACAGAAAGTAAATCACTAACCTGTTTTTTGTCTTACAGGTGGCAGCATGGAGAGATCCAAAAGGTCTGCTAAGGCTCCAAGGAGGTTTGATGAAGAGGAGGATGCATCTGGAAAGAAGAAGAGGACAGTTGTGACAGCAGCTGGTGATGTTGTGGTCATTTGTGACCCTCCTAGTGTCTCTACTCTTTCTTCTGTGCCTATTTCTATTTCTTCCCCTGCTGTATTTTCTGCTGCTGGGGCCTCTTTTGTTACTACTGCTTTTCTGCCTATCTATTCTATCCCTGTGTCTAATCCTTCTTCTGGGCCTATCTTTTCTGCCCCTGTCTCCCTTCCTAGCTTGGTTTCTTCTGCAGTGACTTCTTTTTCAACTCCTACTCTAACCCTGGGGCCTCTGGACTTTCCCACCCGTTGCTCAATTCTTGCTTTACCTGGGTCTTCCCTCCCGGTTCCCAGTGTTCCCCCTCCCAGGTCCCTGGTAGCTGCATTTGCGGCGGACCTGGCGAGGGGGGCAGCGGATGACACGCTGCTTCATTCACCGGAGCTCCGCTTTTCTCAGCAGAGCCCGGTTAGGTCACCTTCGCCTGGATTTATTTCAGGCCAGCAGGGTATGGAGGGTAGGCCGGGGGCTCCTTTCCTTGAGCCACGTGGCAATCCGGGTATCTCCTCCCCTGCCGCCTGCTCTGCGCGCGCGCCCGGCATTGCTCCGCCCTCCTATGTTCCGGCCGCCATTTTGGATTTTTTGGTCACGCAGTCTAATTGCAGGGAGGCAGCGGGCATGTCGGGTGCGGCGCAGGTCGCAGGAGGATCAGGTGCCGGGAAGGTGAGTGGGGCACCGCGGGGAGGCAGGGGGTCCCGCGGGTCTCTTACCCGCTCTGTTAGGGCTGTTGCTGGAGGGGTTAGGGGAGGGAGGGGGCGAGGCAGTATGAGGGGGGCGGGAAAGGGTGTCGCAGGACGGAAACCTTGTAAATCAGGCATGGCTAAGCATGTTTCCCCTACGCAACGAGCAGTGGATGGGGCTGGATTGTTAAGTATTATACCAGGCGTAGATAAGCCTGTTCCCCCTAGGCAACGAGCATTCCAGGGGTCGGGAAGTTCAAACTTAGGAGAGAGGGAGGCAGGAAGTTTAGTAGGAAATGCTAGGAGACCAGTTGCAGGCGTAGATAAGCCTGTTTCCCCTAGGCAGCGAGCAGTTCAAGGAAAGGATAGTTTAACTTTGGAAAGGGAGTTAGTGTGTCAAGCAGGAAGTAATATGAGAACTGTTTCAGGCGTGGAACAGCTTGTGTCTACAGGAAAAAGAGCAGGGAAGGTGCCAGTAGGGAATTTTGTTACACCTAGGAGAAATTTAGCAGGTGTGAGAGTAGGTCATATGGACCTAATGTCTAACCTTCAGAAAAGGTTGCTAGCTAAGAATAGGGTCAGGAGTAATGTGGGGAGACTGGGCTTTCTGAGGAGGTGGCTGGGGGGTCTGCTGGGCCGTCTGCTTCTCCCTGTGGTGCTCCCTCTGTTTCTTCTATTTTGCAGGTTGGAAACCATAACAGGCCCATGGAGGAGGTGAATAGTGGCGTGCAGGAGAGGGCGCTGCCTGAGCGCAGCGAAGCAGCCTCGGGAAGCGGGGTAGCAGTGACAACGGAGGTGGCGGCAGCAGCGGCGTCAGGATCCGGTAAGTTGTTAATCGCACCACACCTTAGGGAGAGCGAGTCCTCCACTTCTGGGGATTTGGATAGCTCCACGAGTCTTAAGGACGAGGGACATAGGCAGTTGTTTAAAAAAATTTGTAGATTGGTAGGTAGGACTCCCAAGGTAGGTAGTGGGGGCAAAAGCCAGCCAGGTAGTGGAGTTGTGGGGTCTTCCAGTTTGACAATAGGGCAGGAACCTAGTAAGGGTAAGAAATCCAGGGTAGCTGGGACAGCAGACACTTATCCCTGCATAATAAATTTGTTGCATTCTCATTTGAAACCCAAGATAGCTAGGAAGATTAGGGAAGGGCGGTATGTAAAAATCTTTGAATTATCCAGGGCAGCGTATCAGGTTAGGGAAATGGCAGAGGATGGGACAGGCGATAAAAAAATAAAGAGACCTGAGACCTATCAGGAATGGATGAGGTGCTTTAGAGTGCTTGCTTCTTGTTATATAGAAGCAAATCCAGGCCAGGCTGTGAATATACTTAAATACATGGAGGTCATTGACGACATCCATGAGCATGGGAAAGGTACAGCTTGGCGTCAATATGACGCCCAGTTTTGCAGAACGTTAGAGGCGAATCCAAGTCCTGACGTTTGGGATGAAGGAGATGGACTTATGGTCCAATCTTGATCTTATGGAAGGGGCAGCGGCGGTTGCAGAGAAACTGACGGTTTCTGGGCAGCAGAATCGCCCATTTCGGAAGAAAGGGGGTAGGGAATGCTGGCGGTTTCAGGAGAGGCTGTGTGTGACAGGGGTATGCAGTGTCTTTTTAGGCACGTATGTATATATTGCGGGGGGCGCACCCGGGGAATGATTGTACTCAGAAAAGGGACAGTTTTAGTGGCGAGCAGCAGGCCAGACAGGGTGCGTTAGGCAGGGGTGCGTTCTCCGGTGGGCACCGCAACAATAGTCAAGCTTTTAGTGTTTTAGGAAAGGGGCATCCTTAGGTTCTGCGGTTTGTTTGCAGTTACGAAGTTAGGCACTACTGGTGTCAATTTTTTGAGTTGTTTATAGAGGTTGGCGTTTACGTTTGTTTGCCGGGGTTTTTAGTTAATTTTAGGGGATCTGGGACTAAAGGTAACATAGGCTGGCGCTGGAGAGGGAGGTAATGCTTGTCCAAACGTATTTCTGGCAGGTGGCGAATTCTGGGGAGCAGCGTTAAGGCTACTAAAGGGCGCATTGGCTCCTAGGACTTGGCAGGCTTACAGCAGCGCTTGGAGTGAGTGGGGTGAATTTTTGAGGGTTTATGGCGCCACATGGAGGACTCCTTCGGTGGCGTTGTTTATTAGTTGGCTGGGGGCGATGGAGATAGCAGGGGTCTCGCCTGGAGCCATAGGAGGTAAGGTGGCCGCAGTTGCGTTTTTCGCAAAGTTATATGGGGTGGAGGATGTAACCAGGAGCTTTATAGCTAGGACTGCATTAAAAGGGGTTCGTAGGTTAGGGGGCAGAAGGATATGAGGGAACCAATTACTAGGACTAGGTTGGCGCAGCTGATAGGACAACTAGATGAGGTTTGTGATTCCAAGTTTGAGGTGTATTTGTTTGCGGTAGCATTTTCGTTAGCATACTTTGCGGCTCTCAGGATAAGCGAGTTGGTGTCCAAATCCAGAAGGTTACAGGGTGCAGGATTGTTGAGGGAGCATGTGAGAGTAGAGGATGGGGCGGTGTTAGTTTTTGTTTCTAGATCAAAGACAGATCAGGCAGGGAAGGGTAGATGGCTCAACTTGCTGTCGCAGGTGGAGCCGTCTATTTGTCCGGTGCAGCTATGCTGCAGGTTCATGGCAGTTAGGCCCGATGTGAGTGGCCCCTTTTTGGTACATGAAGATGGCTCTTATTTGTCCCAATTTCAGTATAGGGCAGTTTTGAAAAAGGCTGTGCTTAGATTGGGATGGGACCCAGCAGTCGTGGCGCCGCATTCGTTCCGAATAGGTTCGGCCACGGACGCGGCCATAGCAGGACAGTCTGAAGCGCAGATAAAGGCGTTGGGGAGATGGTCGTCGGCGCAATACAAGAAATACATTAGGCCACTTAGTCAGCGTTAGTTTAGGTTAGAGTTAATTGGGGTTTTTGGAAATGTTGTGTTATGGTTGGGTGTTGGGGAAGCCAGGACTTTATGGTTGTTAATGTTTTTCAGGTCAGGTTGCAGCTTGCAGGCGGATATGGGTGGTCGGACATTCCTATATCCATTGGGCGGCTATTCGGGCTGCGTCTCAGCCGGGAGGACAGCAGTTGGGACTGCCATCCGCGAGGTTGTCAATTAGATGGTTAGGCAGGAGAGGCATGATGTGGCAACACTTACCTGAACAAGTAGCGGAGGCTAGGAGAAGATGGGGCAAGCCTCACGTCAATCTTCTTCATCTTGGTGGCAACGATGTAGGGACTATGCCTATGGGAGATTTGTCGGACATCATGGTGTCTGACATCAAATGGTTACAGACTCAATTCCAGGGGGTTACTATTATCTGGTCTAAGATTGTTTCAAGAAATGTCTGGAGACACATGGCCACCAGGAAGGCGGGTTTCCGGGTGAAGCGGAAGCTGAATAGGGATGTAAGCAGGGTTGTATTGGCAGCAGGTGGTAAAGTGGTGTCTCATGAGAACATCAAAATTGATGTGAGTCTGTTTAGGAGGGATCAAGTACATCTGTCGGATAAGGGTATGGACTTGTTTTTGGAGAATATCAGGCAGGTCCTGGCTTCCTGTGTGTGTTAGTGGGGGCAAGAGTACAGTGTCCTCTTTTGGGGTGGCGGAAAGGGGTGTGGCAACAAGGATATTTCTTAGGACAAGGATAGAGGGAAGGGACAGTGAGCGTTGAGGACCCTAGTCGCCGAGGGGCTAGGGATTGGTCGGCTCGCTGGGCGATCTTCCTTGAGTAGGCGGAATGAGGGCGTCCTCATTCCCAGGGCGGCCACACCCCTTAGTCGGTTGTTAGGACAGGGTATCTTGCCAGCTAGTAGCAGTTGTTGTTTATTCAATTAGTTAATTCTGTTAATAAAGCAACCCCTCCCCCCGTTGGGGGAGGTTGTTTTTTTCTTCCCAACCCTGAGTGTTGTGTCTTTATTTGAGGGTATGGGTTATTAAGTTGTTGGCTTTTGTATTATTCTTGTATGGATTCAGTTAAGAAATGTATCCCCTTAGAAAAGTGTAGGACCTATTTAGGGACGAAACAAATTAAGGGGGAATTTATGCTGAAGGAAGGAAAGAGTGGAAAGGGTTAAAGGGGAAGTGTTGTTTGCTGACAGTGAAGGGAATAACGGGAGGAGATTCAGACGTGATAAAAGGAAAGTAAAACAGAAAGTAAATCACTAACCTGTTTTTTGTCTTCCCTCCCAGCCCTCCCTGTGGTTTATGTTATTCCTTTTTACAGGCGCTGAAGCAGATGGATGGTGGTTCGTGATTTAAGCTGGCTTAGTTTCCCTTGGCAGGGGGCTGCATAGTCATGTGGACCTTTGAAAGCCCAAGGGCAGTAATAGTAGTATGGGGTCTCCCGTCGGGACTAACAGTCTTTTGGCTGGGGGACCGATGTCTATCCAGTTTGGAGACCCCGCAACCCGGTAGGTAGTTGGGAGTTGGCATGGCGTCATGCTTTCTCAGGGCGGAAAGGGGTGTGGCAACAAGGATATTTCTTAGGACAAGGATAGAGGGAAGGGACAGTGAGCGTTGAGGACCCTAGTCGCCGAGGGGCTAGGGATTGGTCGGCTCGCTGGGCGATCTTCCTTGAGCGAACAAGTAGGCGGAATGAGGGCGTCCTCATTCCCAGGGCGGCCACACCCCTTAGTGGGTTGTTAGGACAGGGTATCTTGCCAGCTAGTAGCAGTTGTTATTTATTCAATTAGTTAATTCTGTTAATAAAGCAACCCCTCCCCCCGTTGGGGGAGGTTGGTTTTTTCTTCCCAACCCTGAGTGTTGTATCTTTATTTGAGGGTATGGGTTATTAAGTTGTTGGCTTTTGTATTATTCTTGTATGGATTCAGGTAAGAAATTTATCCCCTTATACTTCTTTGACAATAGTCACATGCTTTAGACTCATTAATCAAATGAAATAATACAATGAAGTCTGAGACTATACTCATTAATGAAATTGTATTTACAGCTTTTATTATACTTTATCTTACTTCACTTATCTAATTTTCAATCAAGGTATGTGTGTGTCTGTATTTATATATGTGTTTAGATTTTTTTTTTATTTTTTTATTATGCTACTCAGTTAAAATATTTATTACTATCCATACACCAGTTTTGTACCACATACATAAAAATATGGTCATATCCGTGATGCCTTATCTGTAAGTTTATATCTAAATATATATTTATATAATTGATTTATTTTTTTACCCACACAAATGTGTTACACATTTTTAAATTATGATTTATTATACACAGACGTAATATAAAACATATGTTATATATAGTAGAGAGGGTGCTGCTGCAGGAAACGTCCGTTGGGTAAGTGGGAAGAGAAAGAAACAGACCCACTCAAAAGAAGGGGAAAGTGTGGAGCCAGCCCAAGGGAGCGGTGGACAACCGCAAAACAGCAAAGAAGGAAACAGGCGGCTACTGAGCTACTGTATAAAGAGGTAGTTTATTTCCAGATAAAAAATAAATGGTAGACAAAAAGCAAAACCGCAAATATGACACAACAGACCAGGGAAGGAAACAACAGACTTACATGTTTCGCGCAGACTAGCGCTTAATCATAGAAGCTTCTATGATTAAGCGCTAGTCTGCGCGAAACATGTAAGTCTGCTGTTTCCCTCCCTGGTCTGTTGTGTCATATTTGAGGTTTTGCTTTTTATAAAACATATGTTACATATAAGGTTAAAATTTGCCCCATTAATGTTACCCTCTAGGGTGAAAAAATACAGCTAGCCTTAGCTATATGCAGCAATTTAACATACATAACTTATATTGTATATATAAATTGCGTAATAAATGTGAATTTGAAAATGAATAGAAACACATTAGTGTATTGAACCAAGTTAAAAAAATGTGTCAAAAGTGCATAGACTTACATAGAGCATGTCATATTATAAAATTTATATTGTTTTCATTGTTTAAAAATAGCATACCTGAACATGCTCAAGAAATAAGCTAATGAGTGGTTACACACATTTGCTGCTTGTGATTTTCTCACCAGCTTACAGTATTCTGTAAGAGCAAAAACTGAACTAAAAAGTGCTTTTTAAATACTAAGTGCCAGATTAAAACCGAAGCGTTACACTGAGTAATACCAGCGCACGTTAATGTGTGCTGGTATTCCAAATTAGCAACAATGCAAAAGTGAGATTGCATCCTCATTGTTGGGAAGCATTGCATTACGAGAGCGCGCTTACATAGGCTCCAATGGGAGCCTCGTTATGATATCTTCATAATTGGCTTCAGAATTAGCGCTGCAAAGGGGTAAGTCAAGCTTTGAAGGCAACAAAGTGTAAATATATATATGTAGATCACTATATACATATATATTTATGTGTTAATATGTTTATAGACCACAATAAAAATTCACTTTTCAGTCACCCCAATTTTTTTTCTTTATTTTTTTTACATGAAATGCTACATATAAAAAAAAATAAAAAATAAGAACTTGATTTTTTGTGCATTTGTGGCACATTTATAAAATGAAATAGAGATACTATCTAAGCTTTAAAGGGACAGTAAACTCTAAAAAAATCTTTCATGATTTAAATAGGGCATGTAATTTTAAACAACTTTCCAATTTACTATTACCAATTTTTGTTTGTTCTCTTGGTATTCTTAGTTGAAAGCTAAATCTAGGAGGTTCATGTGCTAATTTCTTAGACCTTGAAGACTGCCTCTAATATGAAAGCATTTTGACATTTTTTCACCACTAGAGGGCATTAGTTCATGTGTTTCATATAGATAACATAAGCCTATGTATATATATATATATATATATATATATATATATATATATACATTTTTATTTATTTTTTTAATTTTAGGTAGGCTGACATTATTTCCGCTTTAAAAATGTATGTTTAATATGCATGTTTCATATGTGTAAATTTTGAAAGCAGCATTATGGTCAGCCTAATATTAGGTGACACTGTTCCAGTACAGTACAAGTAGAATAATTAATTGTTATGAGCACGTATGTGTATTCTGTTGTTAATGCTAGTATTTTTAAACGTAATATTAACAGTTTTTACCCGGTTAGACAGGTTGAATATAATGTCTGCCTTTTGTCACTGAGACACTTACATAGTGGCATACTTTAATGGTGTTAACAAAAAAAATATATATATATTTGTTTTTTCTAAAAATGTTTTAGTTATTGCTGTGCTCAGTAATATGTAGCTGCATACACTAAGACACGTTTCTTGCTGTGATCTCACTAATAGCAACATGCTCACGGATGATAGGAGTGCCATCACCACACTCCTATTATTTAATGACACATGGTTGATAAATGATACGTTTTTAAATTCATGCGTTTTAACTAGTTAAGCATCGCAGCATTAGTATGAGTACACATGCTCTGTATCAGGCATGAGACCATAATTGGTGCATTTTTTATTAATTATTACTTATTTATATTATTTTTGGTTGTTTTTAATGTTTGTTAATATGAGCCGCTGGCTGTTGACATTGATAAATATTGAAATATTTAAGCTGAGAATGGTGTTCTACATTTATAGGTATGGAGAAGAAGTACGAAGAAATTTTTAAATTACTGTCTTTGGGTGAATTTCCATCTGGGTATGACAAGTACCAAAGATACCGTTTCAAGCAGAACAATGCTAAATTTACAATAAAGGGTAAGTATACGAAATACATTCCATTTTTTGATTTTAATTATCTATCTAATGAAAGTTGCATTTTTATTTCACATTTTCTTTACTTTACCTTTGATTACAGAGGACAAGCTATTCTTTGGCTAAAGAAGAGTTGTGAAATTAGAGGAAGAAGCAAAGGCGATCTTCGAAGAATGTCACGCATTGTCGATGGGAGGTCATATGGGCATCAACCGAACAACGGCGGTTATCTCTAAAAGATTCTTCTGGCACGGAATGGGCAAAGATATTGTGCAATGGGTACACATTAATTACTTTTGTGTTTCTAAAGGTGTATGAAATTGTTACCCAGATTAACTACTGATTTCCTACAGATCCAGGAATGGGAATTGTGTCAGAAAGTTGGAAAGCCTTTACCTGCTCCACAGCCGTTACAATGTATTAAGGTAAATATCTACTATAGTAGTACATAACAAAGATTATTACATTAGTCTTTTAAAAACAGAATTTATGCTTACCTGATAAATTACTTTCTCCAACGGTGTGTCCGGTCCACGGCGTCATCCATAACTTGTGGGAATATTCTCTTCCCCAACAGGAAATGGCAAAGAGCACAGCAAAAGCTGTCCATATAGTCCCTCCTAGGATCCGCCCACCGCAGTCATTCGACCGACGGACAGGAGAAAAACAGGAGAAACCATAGGGTGCCGTGGTGACTGTAGTTAAAGAAAGAAATTCATCAAACCTGATTAAAAAACCAGGGCGGGCCGTGGACCGGACACACCGTTGGAGAAAGTAATTTATCAGGTAAGCATAAATTCTGTTTTCTCCAAAATTGGTGTGTCCGGTCCACGGCGTCATCCATAACTTGTGGGAACCAATACCAAAGCTTTAGGACACGGATGAAGGGAGGGAGCCAATCAGGTTACCTAAACAGAAGGCACCACGGCTTGCAAAACCTTTCTCCCAAAAATAGCCTCCGAAGAAGCAAAAGTATAAAATTTGTAGAATTTGGCAAAAGTGTGCAGGGAAGACCAAGTCGCTGCCTTACATATCTGATCAACAGAAGCCTCGTTCTTGAAGGCCCATGAGGAAGCCACAGCCCTGGTAGAGTGAGCTGTGATGCGTTCGGGAGGCTGCCGTCCGGCAGTCTCGTAAGCCAATCGGATGATGCTTTTCAGCCAAAAGGAAAGAGAGGTAGCAGTAGCTTTTTGACCTCTCCTCTTGCCAGAATAAACGACAAACAGAGAAGACGTTTGTCTGAAATCCTTTGTTGCTTCTAAATAGAACTTTAAAGCACGAACTACATCTAAATTGTGTAACAAACGTTCCTTCTTTGAAACTGGATTCGGACACAAAGAAGGCACAACTATTTCCTGGTTAATATTCTTGTTGGAAACAACCTTTGGAAGGAAACCAGGTTTAGTACGCAAAACAACCTTATCTGAATGGAACACCAGATAGGGCGGATTACACTGCAGAGCAGATAACTCAGAAACTCTTCTAGCAGAAGAAATAGCAACCAAAAACAGAACTTTCCAAGATAACATCTTGATATCTATGGAATGTAGAGGTTCAAACGGAACCCCTTGAAGAACTGAAAGAACTAAATTCAGACTCCAGGGAGGAGTCAAAGGTCTGTAAACAGGCTTGATCCTGACCAAAGCCTGAACAAAAGCTTGAACATCTGGCACAGCTGCCACAAGACAGATAAAGCAGAAATCTGTCCCTTTAGAGAACTCGCTGATAATCCCTTATCCAAACCTTCTTGTAGAAAGGAAAGGATCCTAGGAATTTTGATCTTACTCCATGAGAATCCCTTGGATTCACACCAACAGATATATCTTTTCCATATTTTATGGTAAATTTTTCTAGTTACAGGTTTTCTGGCTTGTACCAGAGTATCTATCACAGAATCCGAAAACCCACGCTTAGATAAAATCAAGCGTTCAATTTCCAAGCCGTCAGCTGGAGGGAAACTAGATTTGGACGTTCGAATGGACCCTGTACTAGAAGATCCTGTCTCAAAGGTAGCTTCCATGGTGGAGCCGATGACATATTCACCAGGTCTGCATACCAAGTCCTGCGTGGCCACGCAGGAGCTATCAAGATCACCGAGGCCCTCTCCTGTTTGATCCTGGCTACCAGCCTGGGAATGAGAGGAAACGGTGGAAACACATAAGCTAGGTTGAAGGCCCAAGGCGCTACTAATGCATCCACTAGAGTCGCCTTGGGATCTCTGGATCTGGACCCGTAGCAAGGAACCTTGAAGTTCTGACGAGACGCCATCAGATCCATGACTGGAATGCCCCATAATTGAGTCAACTGGGCAAATATCTCCGGGTGGAGTTCCCACTCCCCCGGATGGAATGTCTGACGACTCAGATAATCCGCCTCCCAGTTTTCCACTCCTGGGATGTGGATCGCAGATAGGTGGCAGGAGTGATCCTCCGCCCATTTTATGATTTTGGTCACTTCTCTCATCGCCAGGGAACTCCTTGTTCCCCCCTGATGGTTGATGTAAGCAACAGTCGTCATGTTGTCTGATTGGAATCTTATGAATCTGGCCTTTGCTAGTTGAGGCCAAGCCCTGAGAGTATTGAATATCGCTCTCAGTTCCAGAATGTTTATCGGGAGAAGAGACTCTTCCCGAGACCATAGACCCTGAGCTTTCAGGGAGTCCCAGACCGCGCCCCAGCCCACTAGACTGGCGTCGGTCGTGACGATGACCCACTCTGGTCTGCGGAAGCTCATTCCCTGGGACAGGTGATCCTGGGTTAGCCACCAACGGAGTGAGTCTCTGGTCTTCTGATCTACTTGAATCACTGGAGACAAGTCTGTATAGTCCCCATTCCACTGTTTCAGCATGCACAGTTGTAATGGTCTTAGATGAATTCGCGCAAAAGGAACTATGTCCATTGCTGCAACCATCAACCCTACTACTTCCATGCACTGAGCTATGGAAGGTCGTGGAACAGAGTGAAGAACTTGACAAGCGTTTAGAAGTTTTGACTTTCTGACATCTGTCAGGAAAATCTTAATTTCTAAAGAATCTATTATTGTCCCCAAGAAAGGAACTCTTGTCGACGGAGACAGGGAACTTTTTTCTATGTTCACCTTCCACCCGTGAGATCTGAGAAAGGCCAGAACGATGTCTGTGTGAGCCTTTGCCTTTAAAAGAGACGACGCTTGTATCAGAATGTCGTCCAAGTAAGGTGCCACTGCAATGCCCCTTGGTCTTAGAACCGCTAGAAGGGACCCTAGTACCTTTGTGAAAATCCTTGGAGCAGTGGCTAGCCCGAATGGGAGAGCCACAAACTGGTAATGTTTGTCCAGAAAGGCGAACCTTAGGAACTGATGATGATCTTTGTGGATAGGAATATGTAGATACGCATCCTTTAGATCCACGGTAGTCATAAATTGACCCTCCTGGATTGTAGGTAAAATCGTTTCCATTTTGAACGATGGCACTCTGAGAAATTTGTTTAGAATCTTTAAATCCAGAATTGGTCTGAAAGTTCCCTCTTTTTTGGGAAATACAAACAGATTTGAGTAAAACCCCATCCCTTGTTCCACAGTTGGAACTGGGTGTATCACTCCCATTTTTAACAGGTCTTCTACACAATGTAAGAATGCCTGTCTCTTTATTTGGTTTGAAGATAAGTGAGACATGTGGAACCTTCCCCTTGGGGGTAGTTCCTTGAATTCCAGAAGATAACCCTGAGAAACTATTTCTAGTGCCCAGGGATCCTGAACATCTCTTGCCCAAGCCTGAGCGAAGAGAAAGAGTCTGCCCCCTACTAGATCCGGTCCCGGATCGGGGGCTACTCCTTCATGCTGTTTTGGTAGCAGCAGCAGGCTTCTTGGCCTGCTTACCCTTGTTCCAGCCTTGCATCGGTTTCCAAGCTGGTTTGGTTTGCGAAGCATTACCCTCTTGTCTAGAGGCTGCAGAGTTGGAGGCCGGTCCGTTCCTGAAATTGCGAAAAGGAACGAAAATTAGACTTATTCTTGGCCTTGAAAGGCCTATCTTGTGGGAGGGCGTGGCCCTTACCCCCAGTGATGTCTGAGATAATCTCTTTCAATTCTGGCCCAAAAAGGGTTTTACCTTTGAAAGGGATATTAAGCAATTTTGTCTTGGAAGATACATCCGCTGACCAAGACTTTAGCCAGAGCGCTCTGCGCGCCACAATTGCAAACCCTGAATTTTTCGCCGCTAATCTAGCTAACTGCAAAGCGGCATCTAAAATAAAGGAATTAGCTAACTTAAGTGCGTGAATTCTGTCCATAACCTCCTCATACGGAGTCTCTCTACTGAGCGACTTTTCTAGTTCCTCGAACCAGAACCACGCTGCTGTAGTGACAGGAATAATGCACGAAATAGGTTGCAGGAGGTAACCTTGCTGTACAAAAATCTTTTTAAGCAAACCCTCCAATTTTTTATCCATAGGATCTTTGAAAGCACAATTATCCTCGATAGGAATAGTAGTGCGCTTGGCTAGTGTAGAAACTGCCCCCGTCTCTTTAAATTTTAAACAGGGCACACTTTTTTACTGAATATGTGAAAAACTATGAAGGAATTGTTCAATTTTAACCAAATTTTCACCACAGTGTCTTAAAGCATTCAAAGCATTGCACACCAAATTTCAGACCTTTAACCCTTAAAATGGAAACCGGAGCCGTTTACAGTTTTAACCCCTCTACAGTCCCAGCTACAGCCTTTGCTGCGACTTTACCAAACCCAGGGGGGTATACGATACCAAATGAAGCCTTCTAGGAACCTTTTCAACTACTTCCAGACCCACACACATGCAGCTGCATGTCCTGCTCTCAAAAGTAACTGCGCAGTAATGGCGCGAAAATGAGGCTCTGCCTACTACAGAGAAGGCCCTTCCTGACTGGGAAGGTGTCTAAACCAGTGCCTGACGTAAAAAAACGTTCCCCAAAGTTATAAAGTGTGAATTTCAACATCAAGCTGTATAAAATGCCCAAATAAAGCAATCAATCTAGCCCATAAAAGTGTCTACCAGTTTTATAGCCCATATTAAGCCCTTTATTCTGTTTGAGACTAAGAAAATGGCTTACCGGTCCCCATGAGGGGAAATGACAGCCTTCCAGCATTACACAGTCTTGTTAGAAATATGGCTAATCATACCTTAAGCAGAAAAGTCTGCCAACTGTTCCCCCCAACTGAAGTTATCTCATCTCAACAGTCCTATGTGGGAACAGAAACCGATTTTAGTTACTGCTGCTAAAATCATAATCCTTTTCTGTTTCAGAGTAAATAGTACATACCAGCACTATTTTAAAATAACAAACTCTTGATAGTAGAATAAAAAACTACAACTAAACACCACATACTCTTCACCATCTCCGTGGAGATGCTGCTTGTTCAGCGGCAAAGAGAATGACTGGGGTGGGCGGAGCCTAGGAGGGACTATATGGACAGCTTTTGCTGTGCTCTTTGCCATTTCCTGTTGGGGAAGAGAATATTCCCACAAGTTATGGATGACGCCGTGGACCGGACACACCAATGTTGGAGAAAATAACTACTGTATTTTATTTTCTCACATTAGGTGTCTTCTGTCTGGGAACTTGTTGGAATAGACCTAACAGGCCCTTTACAAAAGACAGAGGATGGTTTTCAGTACATATTGACGGCCACCGATTATTTTTCGAAGTGGGTGGAGGCTTTCCCACTGAAAACTAAAGCTGCAGTGGAGGTGGGACGCCATATATGCTCGATGATCTATCGACATGGTTGTCCCAAACGCATACTTTCGGACCAGAGAAGAGAATTCGTCAACCAAGTATGTTTAATGTAAATTTCATTTTTTGGTAAAAAATTGTTTAACCTGTGTTTTATTATAATTTTCTATTGATGTTTTTCTTTTTCTTTTTAAGCTCAACGAACATATGTGCAGTCTCATGGGTATCAAAAGAAGTGTCACAGCGGTGTATCATCCACAGACAAATGGACTGGATGAGAAGACTAATCATAATATCAAGCGGCAAGTTTACTTAAGTTTTTTTATTATTCATACTTTTCTGAAAATTTTTTCTTCCATAGGTTGTACATAAAGGGACATGAAATTATATAATAAAGAATTAAACATTGCTTTAGTGCCTTAGTGTAACTGTAATTTAAAAAACATTTTTATTTAAAGGGACAAGTCTACACCTGTTTTTCTATTGTTTTGAAAAATATATAATCCCTTTATTACCTATTTCCCAGTTTTGCATAACCAACACAGTTATATTAATATTTTTTTTAACTCTTTGATTATCTTGTTTCTAAGCCTCTGCAGACTGCCCCCCTACATGAATGCCTTTGACAGACATGTAGTCTATCCAATCAGTGCAGACTCCTAAATAACTCCACGGGAGTGAGCACAATGTTATCTATATGACACACATGAACTAGTACTGTCTAACTGTGGAAAACTTTAAAAAAAACTCTAAGCTAAGAGGCGTATCAACGGTTTAGAAATCATTTGGAGCCTACCTATGTTTAGCAATTCCAAAAATACCACCAAGGGAACAAATCAAATTGAATGATAAAAGTTAATTGTAAAGTTGGTTAAAAATGCATGCCCTATTTGAACCATAAAAGTTTAATTTCGACTACACTGTCCATTTAAAAATGACCTGCAGCATAAATTTCACTAAGAAAATATCATTGCAGAAAAAGGTCTGGCTCTGGGACTGTCTCTTTAAAGTATTGTTCTTCTTGCATAGCACCACTTTTTTTTTTTATATATTTGTGTATAGTTCTAGCTTTAACTTAGTGATTATTTTCTAGAATGTGTTGTAAATGTCTTTATTTAGCTTTGTCTTTTATTTATTCTAGATGCCTCGCCAAATTGGTGAATGAAAAGCAAGATGATTGGGACGTGTATTTGGAACCAACCCTATTTGCTATCAGATCTAAGTATCAAACCACGACCAAGTATTCTCCATTCATGCTGATGTACGGGAGGGAGGCAGTCTTCCCGTCAGAAGTTCCGATTGACCTGCCAGTGAGTTGTGTATTTTTTATTTTTTTAATGACACTTGTACGTTAAACTATTTCTTTGTAGCTTCAATTTTTATTATATACCGATCTCAACATGTTAATAATTTATCCTACATAAGTGGCACATAAGAAAATTGTACAGATATTAATTAGTAGTTAACGGAGAAATGTTGATCTGCTATAACTTTATTTTAACCCCTTAATGACAGAGGACTTACCAGGTACGTCATTGAAAAACATTCCCTTAATGACAATTGACGTACCTGGTACGTCCTCTGTTCTTAGAAATGCTGGAAGCGATCATGATCGCTTCCAGCTGCTTACAAGGGATTGTAGTGATGCCTCAATATTGAGGCATCACTGCAATCCCTTATTTTACCCACCGATGCAGAGAGGGCCACTTTGTGGCCCTCTCTGCATTGGAATATGGCGATCTTACATTTGTTGGTGGGTGGGAGCATCTTGTTTGTGGAGCGGTAATGATATGCTCCATATTTGGCTAACTCCGGATCTTGAATGGCAATTTCGGCGGTTGCGGCGGGGGGGTGCGGGGGGCGGGTGCGCGCGCGTGCAAGCAAAATATACCGGTTCCAAATGAAAAAAATAAATAAATAATCAATGCAGATGCATGGGGATCTTCTTGTTTAGTAAGTGATCTGGGAGGGGAGGGATGTAGATGTTTTAAGGGGGGCCAGCTACACTACAGAAAACAAATTTTTAATCTAAAAAAGTAAAAAAAAAAACTATTTTTGGGGGCAAATTGGGTACTGGCAGACAGCTGCCAGTACCCAAGATGGCGGCAAATAGGTAGAGGGGGGTTAGAGAGATGTATGGGGGGATCAGGGAGGTTGTGGGGTAAGGGGGGATGCAGACTGCAGACAGTATGAAGAAAAAAAAAAAAAAATAATAAATGATTTTTATTTCAGTACTGGCAGACTTTCTGCCAGTACTTAAGATGGCGGTGACAATTGTGAGGTGGGGGAGGGAAGAGTGCTGTTTGAGGGAGGTCAGGGGGGGATCAGGGGGTGGTATGTGTCAGGTGGGAGGCTGATCTCTACACTAAAGATAAATATTAACCCTACAAGCTACCTAATTAACCCCTTAACTGCTGGGCATATTACAAGTGTGGTGCGCAGCAGCATTTAACGGCCTTATTATTACCAAAAAGCAACGCCAAAGCCATATATGTCTGCTATTTCTGAACAAAGGGGATCCCAGAGAAGCATTTACAACCATTTATGCCATAATTGCACAAGATGTTTGTAAATAAATTCAGCGAGAATCCTAAAGTTTGTGAAAAAGTCAACAATTTTTTTTATTTGACGGCTTTTGCGGTGAAATGGTGGCATGAAATATACTAAAATGGGCCTAGATCAATACTTTGGAATGTCTTCTAAATAAAAATATATACTTGTCAAGGGATATTCAGGGATTCCTGAAAGATATCAATGTTCCAATGTAACTAGTGCTAATTTTGAAAAAAAGGGGTTTGGAAATAGCTAAGTGCTACTTGTATTTTTTGCCCTATAACTTGCAAAAAAAAAAAAGAACATGTAAACATTGGGTATTTCTAAACTCAGGACAAAATTTAGAAACTATTTAGAATGGGTGTTTTTTGGTGGTTGTAGATATGTAACAGATTTTGGGGGTCAAAGTTAGAAAAAGTGTGTTTTTTTCCATTTTTTCCTCATATTTTGTATTTTTTTTATAGTAAATTATAAGATATGATGAAAATAATGATATCTTTAGAAAGTCCATTTAATGGCGAGAAAAACGGTATATAATATGTGTGGGTACAGTAAATGAGTAAGAGGAAAATTACAGCTAAACACAAACACTGCAGAAATTTAAAAATAGCCATTGTCATTAAGGGTAAGAAAATTGAAAAATGGTCCGGTCATTAAGGGGTTAAGCTAGTATGCACTAGGGCTGTGAGATATGTTTGTAAAATCAATATTGTGAATTCTGACATGAAATATTGCGATTGTGTTTCTTCTTGAAGACACGATGAGTCCCCGGATCATCTTCATTACTTATGGGATATTCACTTACTGGTCAGCAGGAGAGGCAAAGAGCACCACAGCAGAGCAGTTAAATAGCTCCTCCCTTCCCTCCCACTCCAGTCATTCTCTTTGCCTACATTAGTGATAGGAGCAGGTAAAGTGAGGTGTTAGTTTAGATTCTTCAATCAAGATTTTTTTATTTTATGAGTAGTGCCAGAGAGTGCTACTTTGTTTTGCGGTGTAGCCTAGTCCATATCAGTCTCTACAGTAGAGCTCTGGTGGCTTTTGAGCTATGGGAACTGGTCCGTGGACTCACTCGAAGGAGAAAAAAATGTATCAGGTAACAATAAATTTTCTTTTTTATATTGCACAAAAAAAAAAGGAGTATGACAATAGTCCCAACATTTTTATAGTATTTATCTTTTCAAGAATTATATCACTCTTTGTTAATAATTATTAATATATGTCTTTCAGCTTTCTGAAATCATTCTACCGGAGGAGAAAAATCTAAACTTATTCATGGAAGAAAAGAAGAAATCGATTGAGATGGTTGGACAGACAACGAGTGAAAATATCACTAACGCACAGGAAAAGCAGAAGAAGGCGTTTGAAAAAAAAGTTCAAAAGAAGTATAAGGATTTAACTTATAGTGTTGGCGACGAGGTCCTTAAATATAACATGAGGAAGCGTGGTCGAAAGGCGGACAAATCGAAAAGGACTTCTCCGGGCCTTATATCATAAAGGCAATGTGTGGCAAGACAGTCCAGTTATCTAACTTAGATGGGCTAACGCTGAAGACAAAGATAAGCATGAACCATATCAAGCCATTTATAAGGAGGAAGGATATGTCAGCCCCCCGGAAGGAAGGTCCTGTCCAGTCAATTAAATCGTTAGAGGAGATAAAGACCAGCTTATCCCCTGTACCACAAAGGACCCCAGTGATCAATTTTGCCACATTAAATAAGGTAAACACTATGGAGATACAAAAAACACAACCTGGATGGCTTGCATACATTTGCATTGTATATAGAGTGCTTTGTTCTGTTATCTCAGCCTATTTTTGTTATGTAGTATATTCATTTTTAAGTTATGATAAATGTAAATGATTAACATAAATCTTGGTTTTTAAGCCTTCAGCATCTTTACAGACGGAAAAAGCAGAAGACAGAGGTAGTAGTTATTGTGTTCTTCATTTACTAGTTGGACCACGTTGGTCATTTGCTCGGCCGTGCCCTGTTGGTCTGGCCTTTTTTCTTTGTTGGCCATTCAGGCCCTTTATTTATAAAATTTGACAGTGTTTGTCATCATGTTCTATACATTTCTTGTTTCATTATCCTTACAAGGTTGCTATTATAACAGAGAAAGTACAGGTTGAGTTATCCCCTCATCACAAATGTCTTTGAACAAAACTTATTTTGATTTCTGAATCTTAAAATATATAACATTTTTTTTTACAGATTGCTTCAAATTGATCACCATTTATTTTATATAATTTTAAATTTTAAGATAAGCTTTACTCAACCTGTATTATCTTTGACTACTAACCATACAATAATACCTGAAATGTACTAGTATTAATCTTTTATTTTAATTTTACAGTTAAAATGCTGTGGACCAAAGAAGATGACGGCTCTGTGGCAGCAGTTGTGGGTCCATACAAGCTGTATGTTTCATCATTTCAGACGCTTCGTCGAACAGATTGGTTGGTTGATGAGGTAACAGATAACACTGTTGAAAATGTCTTAAAAACAAAGCTCTAAGGGTTATCTAACCAGTTGGCCATATTTATATATATATATGTGTGTGTGTGTGTGTGTACATATACTGTATATTACTTTTTTAATTATACACATTTAAAAAACATTAATATACATGTACACATCTATAGACAGACATACATATATTGCCTTCTTTATCGATGTATATGTATGTGTCTTTATGGTAACGCCATTTCCCATCTTTTTTTTTTTCCTAAAAGGTGCGATCTCATATCTTTGTTCCATTACAATTTGTTAAATATATCGATTTTAAAAACATGTTATTCAATTTATATAAATCAGTGTAGCTGTAATTATGTTATGTATTTTTGAAAATATAACCACAGCTCTGAGATTGCATTAAAGATTGAAATGTAAAGCTAAATTTTACAAATAAAAATGCAAAAAAAAAACATTACACTAGACTAGCGTAAAGACATTTTTTTCTCACTTTTAAACTATACCATTTTTTTTTTTTGGTTATAAATGTATTAAATATTTTTTTTTTTTTTATAATGCAGGTGATTGATGCATATCTGTTCCATTTGATTTTAAAGCATCAGGCAAGTGTGACTTATGTGTATGCTTGTGTTATGTTTGTTGTTTGTACATTTTACATTAGAACTTTTAATCTTTTTCAACAGGAACCCGTTTACCAATTTTCTTCGGTTATCTCGACGGCATTGTTTACTGGACAAACCCATAGGCTTGGAAAGGTTTGTCCCAAACCAATATTGATATGTGTGTTTGTATGTATTTGTGTTTTTATGTGTGTGTGTGTGTGTGTATATATGTATATATATATACTGTATATGTATGTATAGGTGTGTGTATATAGACTAACCATGTTTTCTAACTACTCTGCAGATGATGTTTCCAGCTGAAGATATCTGGATATGTCCGATTAACATCAGGGCTCACTGGATTATAGTGGTATTTTATAATAAAAAAAAAATTCATGTATTGATCATGCACGCACTATTATAATTTCTTTATACTAGTTAATTATAAAGAAATTTAAATTGAATCTATGAAAAGTTACTTTAATTTTGCTCCATATAGTACTCACTAAATTGATTTTATTTTGAAAAATATACTTTAGATTATCATGATGTCGGAGCAGGTGATCGTATTAATGGACCCGTTGGGAAATGAAAAATCATATTATTCAATGTTGCATGAGAACTGGAGGTAAGCGTGCATAATTGAAAAAATGGATGTAACAAACAAATGTGAACCAGTTTAATATATTTATATATATATATATATATATATATATATATATATAACATAATTTATGTAAGAACTTACCTGATAAATTCATTTCTTTCATATTAACAAGAGTCCATGAGCTAGTGACGTATGGGATATACATTCCTACCAGGAGGGGCAAAGTTTCCCAAACCTTAAAATGCCTATAAATACACCCCTCACCACACCCACAAATCAGTTTAACGAATAGCCAAGAAGTGGGGTGATAAGAAAAAAAGTGCGAAGCATATAAAATAAGGAATTGGAATAATTGTGCTTTATACAAAAAAATCATAACCACCACAAAAAAGGGTGGGCCTCATGGACTCTTGTTAATATGAAAGAAATGAATTTATCAGGTAAGTTCTTACATAAATTATGTTTTCTTTCATGTAATTAACAAGAGTCCATGAGCTAGTGACGTATGGGATAATGACTACCCAAGATGTGGATCTTTCCACACAAGAGTCACTAGAGAGGGAGGGATAAAATAAAGACAGCCAATTCCTGCTGAAAAAAATCCACACCCAAAATAAAGTTTAACAAAAAACATAAGCAGAAGATTCAAACTGAAACCGCTGCCTGAAGAACTTTTCTACCAAAAACTGCTTCAGAAGAAGAAAATACATCAAAATGGTAGAATTTAGTAAAAGTATGCAAAGAGGACCAAGTTGCTGCTTTGCAGATCTGGTCAACCGAAGCTTCATTCCTAAACGCCCAGGAAGTAGAAACTGACCTAGTAGAATGAGCTGTAATTCTTTGAGGCGGAATTTTACCCGACTCAACATAGGCAAGATGAATTAAAGATTTCAACCAAGATGCCAAAGAAATGGCAGAAGCTTTCTGGCCTTTCCTAGAACCGGAAAAGATAACAAATAGACTAGAAGTCTTACGGAAAGATTTCGTAGCTTCAACATAATATTTCAAAGCTCTAACAACATCCAAAGAATGCAATGATTTCTCCTTAGAATTCTTAGGATTAGGACATAATGAAGGAACCACAATTTCTCTACTAATGTTGTTGGAATTCACAACTTTAGGTAAAAATTCAAAAGAAGTTCGCAACACCGCCTTATCCTGATGAAAAATCAGAAAAGGAGACTCACACGAAAGAGCAGATAATTCAGAAACTCTTCTAGCAGAAGAGATGGCCAAAAGGAACAAAACTTTCCAAGAAAGTAATTTAATGTCCAATGAATGCATAGGTTCAAACGGAGGAGCTTGAAGAGCTCCCAAAACCAAATTCAAACTCCATGGAGGAGAAATTGACTTAATGACAGGCTTTATACGAACCAAAGCTTGTACAAAACAATGAATATCAGGAAGAATAGCAATCTTTCTGTGAAAAAGAACAGAAAGAGCGGAGATTTGTCCTTTCAAAGAACTTGCGGACAAACCCTTATCTAAACCATCCTGAAGAAACTGTAAAATTCTCGGTATTCTAAAAGAATGCCAAGAAAAATGATGAGAAAGACACCAAGAAATATAAGTCTTCCAGACTCTATAATATATCTCTCGAGATACAGATTTACGAGCCTGTAACATAGTATTAATCACGGAGTCAGAGAAACCTCTATGACCAAGAATCAAGCGTTCAATCTCCATACCTTTAAATTTAAGGATTTCAGATCCGGATGGAAAAAAGGACCTTGAGACAGAAGGTCTGGTCTTAACGGAAGAGTCCATGGTTGGCAAGATGCCATCCGGACAAGATCCGCATACCAAAACCTGTGAGGCCATGCCGGAGCTATTAGCAGAACAAACGAGCATTCCCTCAGAATCTTGGAGATTACTCTTGGAAGAAGAACTAGAGGCGGAAAGATATAGGCAGGATGATACTTCCAAGGAAGTGATAATGCATCCATTGCCTCCGCCTGAGGATCCCGGGATCTGGACAGATACCTGGGAAGTTTCTTGTTTAGATGAGAGGCCATCAGATCTATCTCTGGGAGCCCCCACATTTGAACAATCTGAAGAAATACCTCTGGGTGAAGAGACCATTCGCCCGGATGCAACGTTTGGCGACTGAGATAATCCGCTTCCCAATTGTCTACACCTGGGATATGAACCGCAGAGATTAGACAGGAGCTGGATTCCGCCCAAACCAAAATTCGAGATACTTCTTTCATAGCCAGAGGACTGTGAGTCCCTCCTTGATGATTGATGTATGCCACAGTTGTGACATTGTCTGTCTGAAAACAAATGAACGATTCTCTCTTCAGAAGAGGCCAAAACTGAAGAGCTCTGAAAACTGCACGGAGTTCCAAGATATTGATCGGTAACCTCACCTCCTGAGATTCCCAAACTCCTTGTGCCGTCAGAGATCCCCACACAGCTCCCCAACCTGTGAGACTTGCATCTGTTGAAATTACAGTCCAGGTCGGAAGAACAAAAGAAGCCCCCTGAATTAAACGATGGTGATCTGTCCACCACGTTAGAGAGTGCCGAACAACCGGTTTTAAAGATATTAATTGATATATCTTCGTGTAATCCCTGCACCATTGATTCAGCATACAGAGCTGAAGAGGTCGCATGTGAAAACGAGCAAAGGGGATCGCGTCCGATGCAGCAGTCATAAGACCTAGAATTTCCATGCATAAGGCTACCGAAGGGAATGATTGAGACTGAAGGTTTCGACAGGCTGTAATCAATTTTAGACGTCTCTTGTCTGTTAAAGACAAAGTCATGGACACTGAATCTATCTGGAAACCCAGAAAGGTTACCCTTGTTTGAGGAATCAAAGAACTTTTTGGTAAATTGATCCTCCAACCATGATCTTGAAGAAACAACACAAGTCGATTCGTATGAGACTCTGCTAAATGTAAAGACGGAGCAAGTACCAAGATATCGTCCAAATAAGGAAATACCACAATACCCTGTTCTCTGATTACAGACAGAAGGGCACCGAGAATCTTTGTAAAAATTCTTGGAGCTGTAGCAAGGCCAAACGGTAGAGCCACAAATTGGTAATGCTTGTCTAGAAAAGAGAATCTCAGGAACTGATAATGATCTGGATGAATCGGAATATGCAGATATGCATCCTGTAAATCTATTGTGGACATATAATTCCCTTGCTGAACAAAAGGCAATATAGTCCTTACAGTTACCATCTTGAACGTTGGTATCCTTACATAACGATTCAATAATTTTAGATCCAGAACTGGTCTGAAGGAATTCTCCTTCTTTGGTACAATGAAGAGATTTGAATAAAACCCCATCCCCTGTTCCGGAACTGGAACTGGCATAATTACTCCAGCCAACTCTAGATCTGAAACACAATTCAGAAATGCTTGAGCTTTCACTGGATTTACTGGGACATGGGAAAGAAAAAATCTCTTTGCAGGAGGTCTCATCTTGAAACCAATTCTGTACCCTTCTGAAACAATGTTCTGAATCCAAAGATTGTGAACAGAACTGATCCAAATTTCTTTGAAAAAACGTAACCTGCCCCCTACCAGCTGAACTGGAATGAGGGCCGTACCTTCATGTGAACTTAGAAGCAGGCTTTGCCTTTCTAGCAGGCTTGGATTTATTCCAGACTGGAGATGGTTTCCAAACTGAAACTGCTCCTGAGGACGAAGGATCAGGCTTTTGTTCTTTGTTGAAACGAAAGGAACGAAAACGATTGTTAGCCCTGTTTTTACCTTTAGACTTTTTATCCTGTGGTAAAAAAGTTCCTTTCCCACCAGTAACAGTTGAAATAATAGAATCCAACTGAGAACCAAATAATTTGTTTCCCTGGAAAGAAATGGAAAGTAGAGTTGATTTAGAAGCCATATCAGCATTCCAAGTCTTAAGCCATAAAGCTCTTCTGGCTAAGATAGCCAGAGACATAAATCTAACATCAACTCTAATAATATCAAAAATGGCATCACAGATGAAATTATTAGCATGCTGGAGAAGAATAATAATATCATGAGAATCACGATTTGTTACTTGTTGCGCTAGAGTTTCCAACCAAAAAGTTGAAGCTGCAGCAACATCAGCCAATGATATAGCAGGTCTAAGAAGATTACCTGAACATAGATAAGCTTTTCTTAGAAAAGATTCAATTTTTCTATCTAAAGGATCCTTAAACGAGGTACCATCTGATGTAGGAATGGTAGTACGTTTAGCAAGGGTAGAAATAGCCCCATCAACTTTAGGGATTTTGTCCCAAAATTCTAATCTGTCAGGCGGAACAGGATATAATTGCTTAAAACGTTTAGAAGGAGTAAATGAATTACCCAATCTATCCCATTCCTTAGCAATTACTGCAGAAATAGCATTAGGAACAGGAAAGACTTCTGGAATAACCGCAGGAGCTTTAAAAACCTTATCCAAACGTATAGAATTAGTATCAAGAGGACTAGAATCCTCTATTTCTAAAGCAATTAGTACTTCTTAAGTAAAGAGCGAATAAATTCCATCTTAAATAAATATGAAGATTTATCAGCATCAATCTCTGAGACAGAATCCTCTGAACCAGAAGAGTCCAAAGAATCAGAATGATGGTGTTCATTTAAAAATTCATCTGTAGAGAGAGAAGATTTAAAAGACTTTTTACGTTTACTAGAAGGAGAAATAACAGACAAAGCCTTCTTTATGGATTCAGAAACAAAATCTCTTATGTTATCAGGAACATTCTGCACCTTAGATGTTGAGGGAACTGCAACAGGCAATGGTACATCACTAAAGGAAATATTATCTGCATTAACAAGTTTGTCATGACATTTAATACAAACAACAGCTGGAGGAATAGCTACCAAAAGTTTACAGCAGATACACTTAGCTTTGGAAGATCCAGCAGGCAGAGGTTTTCCTGTAGTATCTTCTGGCTCAGATGCAACGTGAGACATCTTGCAATATGTAAGAGAAAAAACAACATATAAAGCAAAATAGATCAAATTCCTTATAAGACAGTTTCAGGAATGGGAAAAAAATGCCAAACATCAAGCTTCTAGCAACCAGAAGCAAATGAAAAATGAGACTGAAATAATGTGGAGACAAAAGCGACGCCCATATTTTTTGGCGCCAAAAAAGACGCCCACATTATTTGGCGCCTAAATGCTTTTGGCGCCAAAAATGACGCCACATCCGGAACGCCGACATTTTTGGCGCAAAATAACGTCAAAAAAATGACGCAACTTCCGGCGACACGTATGACGCCGGAAACGGAAATGAATTTTTGCGCCAAAAAAGTCCGCGCCAAGAATGACGCAATAAAATGAAGCATTTTCAGCCCCCGCGAGCCTAACAGCCCACAGGGAAAAAAGTCAAATTTTTGAGGTAAGAAAAATATGATAATTAAAGCATAATCCCAAATATGAAACTGACTGTCTGGAAATAAGGAAAGTTGAACATTCTGAGTCAAGGCAAATAAATGTTTGAATACATATATTTAGAACTTTATAAATAAAGTGCCCAACCATAGCTTAGAGTGTCACAGAAAATAAGACTTACTTACCCCAGGACACTCATCTACATGTTTGTAGAAAGCCAAACCAGTACTGAAACGAGAATCAGTAGAGGAAATGGTAAATATAAGAGTATATCGTCGATCTGAAAAGGGAGGTAAGAGATGAATCTCTACGACCGATAACAGAGAACCTTATGAAATAGACCCCGTAGAAGGAGATCACTGCATTCAATAGGCAATACTCTCCTCACATCCCTCTGACATTCACTGCACGCTGAGAGGAAAACCGGGCTCCAACTTGCTGCGGAGCGCATATCAACGTAGAATCTAGCACAAACTTACTTCACCACCTCCCTTGGAGGCAAAGTTTGTAAAACTGATTTGTGGGTGTGGTGAGGGGTGTATTTATAGGCATTTTAAGGTTTGGGAAACTTTGCCCCTCCTGGTAGGAATGTATATCCCATACGTCACTAGCTCATGGACTCTTGTTAATTACATGAAAGAAATATATATTCATAACTAGGCTCTTCTTGAGGATGAACTTACTGGAAGAAAAAGCATCTCAATATAATACATGGATAATGGAGCACAGCAACCAGCAGGATTCCAGTAGCTGCAGAGTTTTAATATTGATGGTAATACTTTTTTTTTTTTTTTTTTTTGGGGTTGAACATTGTTTCAGCCATTAAAAATTAATTTCAAATACAGTTAGCCAAGGAGTTCCTGAGGACGAGGACAATCAGTGCGGTGAGGACCTCTGCAGAAGCGGTGAGGGATGCACGTCTGGAAATCGCTAGCACTCTACTCCAGTACAAAGGTCAGTTATATCGCACCCTGGATGAAAGTTGTTTACGCACAAATTGTATTGGTAATCATAATGGACATATATTCAATCATCAAAGTGCAAACGTGTGTATTATGAAAGCAATAAAAAAATCAATAAAATTACAAATACTGTACTAAGTGACGAACATTTTACCATTTTTTATAATTGTTTTAATTGTAATAAATGTCAATTGAATTAAAAAGAGGTAACCTGCAAGATCTCAGCACCTTGAGACCCTTACGTGTGAATAGCCGCGCTTTATAAGAACCAAATAGATAGATAAAGTGCTACTTGATGTTGAAAAGATGTTTGCTTATGTCTAGTACATGTTGAATTACAAGAGATATTGTGTTTTGAGAAGTATAGGACAATAAGCAGTAACATCATCATGCATAATTCATTAATAAGAAAAAATATTCAATATTTTGATTTAATAATTTTTTCTTGTTTTAATTCCACAGGTATTAACTTTGATCTTCCTGGGGGAACTTCCGGGTAGCGGCCATGCTTGGTTGCACTATTCCACACTGCTCCAGCGTCTCACTTATTTTTCTTAATATAATATCTATCAAACGATCCATCTATGTACCTTACAAACAGATCTATAACCCACTAAAGAATCTCCACTAGATGGGACAAATATATTCAAGATAGCTACAATACTACAAGCACCCGGAGCCATTTGTGAGGTTGAGGCATTTACTAGACCCCCCGGCGAGGCACTATTTGGCCTTGTCATTAAGCAGCAATTATTGCTGAATACACCTACCTTCTACCAGAAACTTGATAAACATGGCATACCTACTGGAGGAAATCAAGATACTACTTGAGAATTACCAGCTCCAATTTACAGAAACTTTGCGTACTGCTTTGAACCCATCCAGTCCTGTTGATCCAGGAATAGCTCCGGACAAAATACCCCAGGATAATCAAGGTGATTGAGCTCCGTTTAGATGGATGCATAGCGACAGCTTGCTGAAGAACAAAACTCTGCCCTACGCAGCAGAACTCAGTGATACAGAGGATACTACGGCTCAAGAACACAAGCAGGCAGCCAGAGATTACAAGCATTACGAGTTGATCCCCACACAATGGCCCGCTAAGGCTATAGCATATATTACAGATGTGGTGACCTCTTCTTCATACTCAAGTCGCCATGCTACTGGAGTTTCACTTGGACTTTCACGTGCCACATATCATCCTCCGAGTTAGCACAGCCTGTGGAGCTTAACAACATGTACTTTTATGGAACCACAGATACCCTTGTTTAAGGTATACCTGAGACATAGTCTCATAGAGGCAGAGATACCCTTGTTGTGGATATACCTGGGATACAGCGACTGCAATCGCACTGGCGTTGGCTGAAAGCAGCATAAGGAACTTTACACATAGCTCCCTGAACTTTCCAAGCATATTGGTTATGCCAGAGGCGCTCTCTCTGTTATGTTCTCATGTTATCTATTGTTGACCCTACCTTTTCTTAATATTTTTAGTGAAGCCTTGTTGGGCTAATGTTTATAGCTTAGGATGTTTCCTTAAACAAGTTATTCTAATAGTGAGGGCTTGACCAAATTGATATATCTAACTATTAACGTAATGAAAACGGAAGAAAACTAGTTCACTTTTTGTCGCTGTCTACGGCAGGGATGGTGGAGTTGTAAGATTTTAATGTGTATAAATGTAGTATTACTTTAGTTATAGAGAGATGTTATTATTACAGTTATAAAGAGGTTAATATGTCCTTTTAAACATCAGGCATGAAGTAATGCTGAGGTAGCCAGTTTACGTATACCAAGAGTTAAGATCATATATGGGTAGAGAAGATTGCTGTGGGTAGCAAGAGCTTACAATAGTGTAGAGCACCTTATTTGGAACAGAGCCAAAAGTATATGGTCAGCATTCTTAAAGGGTATAAGAATTAGGAGAAAGGAGAATAAGCAAGAGTTCATCTTTGGAAGGGAAACACCAACGATAAAAGCTGTAACCAGGACTCCCACAAGAAACAAACAGGGTAATATTCATTTTATGTATTATTTCTCTGTTAAATTGTTTTTATGTGTTTAACCTTGTAAACAATAACATGTAATCCATGAAATCTTGTTATTTATCTGTTCTTTATTAAATGTGTGATGGTTTAAATAGTTGAAGGTAGTATGGTTGTCTGTTTCTGGAGGGTTTAATAGATATACAGTACGGTATATGAAATTCGTTTGCACAGGGCCCATTATTGATATATGTATATATTAATTTTGCGATGTGAACAGCTTTTAACATAAGATCCTTTGGTATAAGAGTAATTTCTTACATTTTGGCGAGCCAGGTAGGAGAATTGTTAAGATTCGTGTTCACAACAGATAGCTTTATTTTTAGGTTTTGTTAAAGAGAGATAGATTACTTGTGCTGAAGAATTAGCTAGCATTCTTTAGATGAGTAGTTGTTTGTAACATTCACAAGGTTAAAAGGTTATGGAGCTGTTTTTGGGAAAAATCGCTTCAGTTAAAAAAACAGAATTAAATTTTAAACTATAGTGAAGGGGTTTTTAATCCATGGTCTAATGTACAAGAGTATGTTAATAAATCTATTGACAATAAGATATTTTCAAAGTCTGAGGGAAAGAAAGTATTAATGTTTGGTGCATACAAAATAGCAGAAAATTATTCTAAAGTAACTGGAGAATTGCAGGATTTACAAAGACAGTTAACTGAGGTGAAATGTCGGAATGAATCTTTAACTCTAGAAAATACTTCAGCTGTTTCTTTTAGTCAGGAAACTAGAGAAGCTTTGTTGACAAATAGAGAATTGAGTGCAGAGAATGGGTCTTTACAACAAATGTTACTTGATGCTCATGGAGCAATACAAGTTTTAAAACAGTCAGGGCAAGTGTGTGTACCTGAGGATCATTCTAAATGTCATGACATTTTTAATGATTTACAAACAAAACTGCGTCAAAGCAATGCATTAATCGCTGCATGCAAAATACCAGTTAATGTTGTAGAGTCAGAGTGTGTTGAAGATGTGAGTGACAAAAAGAATGTGGAGAATGTAAAGATGGCACCGATTCTAGTGAAAGAACAGTTGGATGAAGAGGGAGAGATAATTTCACGTATTAAAATTAACCAGCCTTTGACTAGCACAGAAATTGCTACATTAAGTAAGGGACTAGGACAGTTTAAATTAGGCGATGATCCCTTAGATGTTATGATTAGGTTATCACAGTTTGAAAGAATACACAAAGAATTGCAAACAAATAATGATATATTTGATATAATTGTAACAAGTATGGATGATGCATTAAAAGCAAGCATGCCTTCAGATGTTTTTCTTAGACCAAGAGTTAAACAACAGTTAGTGCATGAGTTACTAAAAACATTAGGAATTGATGAAATGGATGCTCATTCATCATATGGAAATTGCAAGCAGAGAAAGAATGAATCAGTGCAAGGATTTGCTGATAGACTGTTTGAAATTTATAAACTAACTTTGCCTGAAAATACTGAGGCAGATCATAACAATGAAATGTATAAACGTGGGTTACTAAACCGCATTAATCCAGAAATTAGAAAATTGGTTGGTTTGACTGTGTTTTCAAGTAACACTTTTAACAAAATAATTGAATGTCTAAAAAGAGCAGAGTTGTGTAATGAAACTAACAAGGGAATAAAACATAGAATGTCTGCAGTTGGAAAGCCATTCCCAGATAACAGAGAATGTACTAAAATCATTTCTAACAAGAAAATATTGGTAAAATTGAAGTATTATCTTTGTAAAAAATGGATACATATTAATGCCAAATTTGTACAAAGACATAATACTGTTGTAGCAACATCTGCTGAACAATTTGAAACTAGATACAAATTGGAAAATCTAAAAAAGGAACTGGAAAGAGTTAAATTGATTCAAATTACAAATAAAATTACCAGTTCTGAAAATGGGTAAAAAGGGATAATTGCCTCCAAATCATGTCTGGAGTGAGGTTCAGACGTAATGTATATAGTTGCCCAGTTTTTAAAGGAGTCATGAATGGGGGCTCATGATGGAATGTATTTTTAAAAAATACTGGTGTACCTATATTCATTATTTATACCTCACAAAACCTCAATCTAATCCATTGTTCGTAGGGGGAAAAACAAATTGTGTTGCAAGTTTTTCAAGGTTCATATAAAGATGTTATAAAGCTAAAAATGATATGAATTTAATTGATAATGGTATTTTGAATTAGAAGAATATTTAGTGAATTTGTCTGATGAAATGTCAATTTTGGGTTATAAATTTCTCACAAAATATAATGTTTTACTTTATTATGCTAATGGTAAAATATAGTTTAATACAGATGGTAAACATTTGGTTATCTCTGTTTCACATTATGTTTATAGTATAAAGAAACCTGACAAGTTAAGTTTACTTGTACATACAAATGCTAAGGTTACAAATATTTGCAGCAGTTTGCACATGCATTTGCTGAACATAAATATGATTTGGGAAATTGCAAGAGGAGGAGTTTATCACAGGAAATGTACATTTAGCTATAAAAACAATATCCATATTATTATTATTATTATTATTATTATTATTATATTACTAAGGAAAGTGAGCCATATGTACAGCAAATAATATATTATTTACTTGAACAAGGTGTATTGAGAAAATGTAAATCTGTTATTAATTTTACTATTTAGTTTGTACAGAAACCTGATGGAAATTGGCGTTTAACAATTGATTAAGGTAAATTACATCCAGTGACATCTGCCTAGGCATCAAAATGTCAGAGAGGTGACTACTGTTTTTTTTCCTTTATCCCTCCAAATGCAAAGTTTTATTTAAGCCTTGATATAGCAAACAGTTATTGGTTTGTACCTCTGCACCCAAAGTCACAGTACAAGTTTGTATACAAGTGGAAAAAAAAAGATCAAGTTATGTTTATGTCTTCCTATGGTCCTGTACAATTCATCAATAATTTTCCATCAAAGGATGGCTGCTATTCTATCAAGATTGTCAAGACAATCAGCACTTATGCAATATGTTGATGATTTGGTATGTACTACAGAAACAGAAAAAGAACATTTTAAATTGTTTACAGAATTGTTGAAATTATTGGCAAATGCTGGACTAAAAGTGAATATAAAGAAATGCCAATTTTTACAGACAACAGTGAACTTTACAGGAGTGACAATATCATCTGAAAAAAAGACTCCAGATCAACAAAAGTGGATGTCATAAAAAGTCTAAACATACCTGTGTCAAAGACTGTTTTAAGATCATTTTGGGATTGTTCCAATACCAAAGAGACTTTATTCCAAAGTTTAAAGATTTGGCTGGACCCTTGTATGACTTGCTAAAGAAAGAAAACGTTTGAGAACTTAAAAAAGGATGTAATCAATACGATGGTGTTACTTCCACAGACCCCAGAAAAATGTTTCACTTGGAGTTGCTACTTTAAAAAAAAAAAAAAAAAGACTTTATCTGCAGTGCTGTGTCAAGAGAAGTTTGGAAAACTGAGACCAGTGACCTATGCATCACAACCTTTGAAAATATCTGAAGAAAAGTATTCCTGTGTGAGGAACAGTTGTTGTCAGTATTCTGGATATAAGAACATTTTACATAACATGATTTCAAAAAGTGTTATTGCAAAGTTCACATTTTCCTTTGAACTTAATTGTGAAACTAGGAAACAGTATAATTTCATCTGCAAGATTTTAAAAGTGCGTGCTGATGCTAATGAAAAGAAATATAGACATTATAATAAAGGAAACAACTTTATTGCCAGCATGTTTGCTATATGAAGGTTAACCACATAAATAGTCACTTTTTTGTGTTCTCTTTTTCCTCTCAATTCAAGTTTATATATTTTGGTGCAAAGTACAGATGTTTACTGTGATGGTTCTTTTTATCATAAGGATGGTAAAGCATATACAGGTTTTTCAATAATTTTACCTGATAAAATAGATATGCATTTATGTGAGATACATTATTCTCAATATGCTAAATTGGCTAATGTTTGTTGTACATTGGAACACTAAGCAGATATGGCTATTGACATTTATAATAATAGTGCATATGTGGTTAATACACTGACAATGCTTCCTTTGTATGTATATAATGGTTTTAAGTCATATGAGAAAGACCATTGGTACATACAAATCTGTTGAAGTATATTTCATATTTGCTAAATAAATGTAAATTGCCATATGCAATAATTAAAGTAAAAAGTTCACACTAAAAGTGATGAACATAATGAACAAAATAACTTAGCTGATGCTTGTGCTAAAAAGGCTGCAAAACAAGTAAAATTATGGGAGTTCCATGAGGAACCTGAGATTTCTGCTATTACATTAGAAAAATAAAATTAAAAAGATAAAATAAAAATAAAGCAAATTTGGTGTCATTGCAGAATTCTTATATTTCTCATGTAATGTTAAAATAAAGGCATTTAGCAGGGAAACCTTTATCACTGCCAGTATCATGGGCAAATGACAAATTTATAAAATATGAAGAAAATTGAACTTTAATGTGCTTAAATAAGTAAAATATGTTGTTTGTATTTCCAGTTGTTGTATTCCTTAAAGGGACAGTGAACACCAGAATTTTGTTGTTTTAAAAGATAGATAATCTCTTAATTACCAATTTTCCAGTTTTGCATAACCAACATAGTTTTAATTATACAAGTTTACCTCTGTAATTAATTTGTATCTAAGCCTCAGAAGACTGCCCCTTATTTCAGTTCTTTTGATAGACTTGTAGTTTAGCCAATCAGAGCTGTCTCCATTGTAAATTCATGTGCATGAGTTCAATATTATCTATATGGAACACGTGAACTAATGCCCTCTAGTGGTGAAAAAAAATAAATATAAAAATGCATTTAGATTACAGGTGGACTTCAAGGTCTAACAAATTTGTATATGAACCTCCTAGGTTTAGTTTTCAACTAAGAATACCAAGAGAACAAAGCAAAATTGGTGATACAAGTGAATTGGAAAGTTGTTTAAAATTACATGCCCTATTTTAAACATGAAAGTTTATTTTCCCTTTAAGAATGTGTAGATTAATTTTCAAAAATGTAATTTGCTTCCTATGGGCGGACATTATTCTGCAGATAGAACATGTGACAAAAATACAGAGAAGTTTGTAATGGTGGCCACCAATGAAAGATAATATTTTTTGTTTTTTTCCAATATGTTCTAGAAATGTGCCTTGTCTGCAGTTTAATTCTTCAGTCAATATGAATCAATAATTATTAAGGTTTTTACTTTTCCCCATGACAAACCTTGGTTACAAATATAAATAGATATTATTTTGTTTTGTTGGTTTTTACCTAGAATACTAGAAGAATACATGTATAGTTTAGTGGTAATAGATGTATTCACAAAATGGATTGAGGTTTTTTTCCAAAAATAAATCAAGTAGTTTTTATAGTTGCATAGGTTATTTATTTGAGCTTTTCTCTAGATGGGAATGCCATTTGTAGTAGAAAGTAATAATGAGCCTGCATTTAGTGGGAAAATATTTCAAGGAAATTAATTAATCATTGGGAATTAAGCATAAATTATATATTGCTTATAGATTGCTTATAGACTGTAATCATCAGGAGCAGTAGAAAGGGGTAATAAATACTATAAACAATTATAAACTAAAATTTGTAGTATTAAACTTTCAACATGGAAATTTTTTTTACCTTTATGTTCAATGACCATAAGATCTATCCTACATTCTACTACAGGTGTCACTCCATATCAAGTAATAACTTGTAGATTGAATAACACTTGGAAGGATTTTACTTTCAATTTCTACACCAAATCTACAAGGGGCAATAATAAAAATTTGGATAAAAACATAAATTATGCTTACCTGATTATTTTCTAGTTGTGAAGAAAATGAGTATCACAGCATATTGACAATGTAAATATGTTGGTAGCTCAAAATATTGTAAGGAGTAAAGCTCAAATAAAAACATATTTTGACAAAATGTTAGACCTTTTGAAATATAATGTAATAGTTTTAGTAATGATAATGAGATTTTATGTCTAAAAAAGTTGCTCATTTGTTCCTAAAATGGCTTGTTCTTTTTGTATTTTGGATAAAGATAATCTTATTGTTTTATTTCTTTGAAATAATGAATAAGAAATTTTTTTTTTTTTTAAATGATATTATATCAAACAATTTTAAAAATATATGAATTAGCAGATACTGCATTTGATTTTTCTAAGAAAGAATCTGAAGAAATACCAAAAAGATGATAACCTATCTTTAAGTTGGGAAAATCTGTGTCCTAGTGTTATGACCGATTATGGAGGATTTTGCTGGACGAAATTCTTTTGCATTTTCAGAGGACTACATGGGTACTTTGGATTGTCTAAGACAACTTCAAGATAGAAATCGGGATTGTGGTATCAAAATCAATGTAATTGAACTAGTTTTGGAAGATGATCAACAACATCAAAATAAACATTATGATCCTGAATGTATTAACATAGCATTGGGCAAAGGATCCAGTCTAATGTTACAAAGTTATACAGAATGGGTTAAATGTGGCAAAGAAACATCTATTTGTAAGTTTGTTTTTGCAAAATATAAAAGTCAAGGACAATGACATTATTTTGGGAACAAAAGAACGTTACAACATCCGATTGTACGATTTTACTTTAAAAATGTTAATTGTTGTTAAATGTATAATTATTTTGTTTATGTTAATTTTGTATAAAGAGAATAGTTTATAGAGTAATGTGCTAAACCTTACCGTTACACTATAAGGCCTAGCAAAGGGGTGGACTGTAAGATTTTAATGTGTATAAATGTAGTATTACTGTAGTTATAGAGAGATGGTATTATTACAGTTATAAAGAGGTTAATATGTCCTTTTAAACATCAGGCATGAAGTAATGCTGAGGTAGCCAGTTTACGTATACCAAGAGTTAAGATCATATATGGGTAGAGAAGATTGCTGTGGGTAGCAAGAGCTTACAATAGTGTAGAGCACCTTATTTGGAACAGAGCCAAAAGTATATGGTCAGCATTCTTAAAGGGTATAAGAATTATTAGAAAGGAGAATAAGCTAGAGTTCATCTTTGGAAGGGAAACACCAACGATACAAGCTGTAACCAGGACTCCCACAAGAAACAAACGGGGTAATATTCATTTTATGTATTATTTCTCTGTTAAATTGTTTTTATGTGTTTAACCTTGTAAACAATAAAATGTAATCTTGTTATTTATCTATTCTTTAATAAATGTGTGATGGTTTAAATAGTTGAAGGTAGTATGGTTGTCTGTTTCTGGAGGGTTTAATAGATATACAGTACGGTATATGAAATTCGTTTGCACAGGGCCCATTATTGATATATGTATATATTAATTTTGCGACGTGAACAGCTTTTAACATAAGATCCTTTGGTTTAAGAGTAATTTCTTACAGAGTTAACCGCTCTTGCATCACTATAACCTACTACACCATAAAGCAAAAGATATTGTTGAAATACTAGAATACCGACTATTGAAATGAGAACTTGTGGCCTAATGCTGGTCAGGATCCCCACAGAGGACCCCAGGGTTACATAGTATTTGTATCTACTGTTAAGTCTATAGCTTGTATTTAGTATTAGGCGCTCACATCTATTAAATTTACAAATAAAGATAACTTCTCCATTTCATCTATTTCTGCTTGTCTCCTATCAGTATTGAAGTTTTTCCTAATGATCCTCTTTGGAAAGATTATTCTATAAACAAAAATGCTTCTATTAAAACTTATTTTAATTATTTTTCACTAATTCTTCTTATTAAAAAATGAAATGCACCCATAAACATCCAGAGCAGCACTACACTACTGGGACGTATCTGAACACATCAGGTGATCCAATGACAAGATGCATACGTGTTCAGGCAGTCACTAATCAACAGCAAGCTCCCAGTAGACTATTTTTGCTCTTGAGCCTGTCCAGGCTATACTTTTTATCAAAGGATACCATGAAAAAAAAAACGAAAATGTAAAAACTTAAAGGGACATAATACTCATATGCTAAATCACTTGAAACTGATGCAGTATAACTGTAAAAAGCTGACAGGAAAATATCACCTGAGCATCTCTATGTAAAAAAGGAAGATATTTTACCTCACAATCTCCTCAGCTCAGCAGAGTAAGTTCTGTCTAAAAAGTTATACTCAACTGCTCCCAGCTGCAGGTAAAAAAAATTAAAAAAATGAAGAGCAGCCAATCAGCATCAGCAGTGCTGAGGTCATAAACTTTTACTGTGATCTCATGAGATTTGACTTGACTCTCATGAGATTTCATTGTAAACTTCCTTTACCTGATTGGTGAAATAAGATGAGAGTGCACGATGCTCATCCCTTCAGCTGTCCTAGGACAGACATACTAATATGCTGCTTAGGTAAAATATCTTTCTTTTTTACATAGAGATGTTCAGGAGATATTTTCTAGTCAGCTTTTTACAGCTATGCTGCATCACTTTCAAGTGTTTAAACATTTGGGTATTATGGCCCTTTAACTATATGAACCATTACATTTATAACTGCATGTAGTTTTAAAAGAGTTAAGGGAGCTAGTTTAGGAAGCTGAGTACGTCAATACCAATGTATTTTAAGCAATCGTTGTAGAAGCTTAATTGTCATTTTTCAGACCTCATCAGGAGACAACATTAGAAAGGTACCTAAAAAAATTTTTTTTCCTGAGACAGATAGAGCGTTACATTTTAGATTTTTTTTTTTGTACTTTTTCATCTATTATCAAATCTGCATTCTCTTGTTATCTATCTACTTCAGTAAAAACCTCTGTAGTGTGCACTTTTCTTGAGAACTATATTGTAGCACTTTTTCAAGAATGTTATCCATTTGCAATAGCGCTCGATGGCCGCACTATTTCCTAACATAGTGATCCAGAGTCTACCTAGGTATCTCTTCAACAAAGAATGAAACAAATTTGAATCAACTCAAATTAAGTTAGAAAATAAAAAAAAATAATGCTATGCCCTGGCTGAATCACAAAATACACATGAACGGATTGACATTTTGAAAATAAGCAGTCTTATGTTTTTTATTAATAAAGCTACTTGTAATAAAAGTTATGTCAGTTTCATTGATAGCTTTTACTGTGCATCAAGCATATGTTGGATACCTGTCAGTCCCTTTACATATTAAACACTTATACACAGCACAACCAAAAAAAAAAGTTTATTGAATTAGCCAGTCTTCATTGTGTATGCAAGTTTTTTTTAATTTTTTTTAATCTATATCTAAAAACCATTTACAGGTACACATTGATTTTAAATTAATTATGGAACACACCAATGTGCCTTTCAATATCTTCAGTTCACAAAAACCACAAAAAAAATCACTTCAAAGACACAATGCTTATAAACTTCATTTTTAAACAACCACTATTTTCTTTCCTTTACTTCTCACACATTTCTTTATTGTATAAGACACAGGGGTCTAGGAGCAGGTAATAGAAAAAAAAAATATTGTTTAATTCATCAGTTGTAATGAAGATGAGTTTTAATATTCCTTTTTAATGTATCGATGGCATTCAAATACCCAATCTCAGGACGCACACTTTAAAAGTACATTTTTCAGTGAGATAATGGTTTGTTGCTTGAGCACTGACTGGAGAAAAATTTAAAGGTGCCTAAAGGGGATAGCATTAATTTGATAATATTTCCAACAGCTCATACATTATCAGTATTAAAAGAATACTATTTTATTCATTTAGTTTCAAGAAAGGTCTAAAATGTATTTGCAACAGCACAATGTATTTAATGCTTTTTATTGGAGGTTTATATATATATATATATATATATATATATATATTATTTTTAGTTATTTAAATATGTGCTTCAGTTTTTCTTATTCAAGCATGTAGAGTTTATTTTATAAAGCCATCAAACTATTTTATAAGACCATCACTGCCAATACCCATATATATGTGTAGCTCAAGCTTTTATGTTATAGTAAATGTTGTGCAGTTGATATTTTCCTAATGTAATAACAAATCATTCTAAAGAAAGATAGGCTTCATATCTAGATAGGCTCAGTAGCTGCTGATTGGTGGCTGCACAAAGATGCCTCGTGTTATTGGCTCCCCCAGGCAATTCCTCTATGAAGAAGGAACACAGCAACACCAGACAATCATTTTGGCCTTCATTAGGCCTCGTCCGTGAGGTGTAACCATATTCCTCTAAGCACACTGAGCAAGAAGTCTATGGGCGCCATGTACTAAGCTTCAAAGTGACCGTCCGTCTGTATTTCCGCGTCAAAATTCGCTCACGATCTGCTTCTCGTATGTACCAATCTGCAATCGGGTCGAAAAACCACTATTTTCATCAGCAATCGTAATTTTACGCAACTGATCGTTCCGAAGCCTTTTTCCACTTACTACATGTTCGATCGCACGTAAATTCGCTGTAATCGGAAATTATGAATGTTACAACTAATCCGTCCACTCCAAGTTTCACTGTAACTTCACGTGATTTGCTTCGCGACCATTTAGGTAGCGAATACAATAGAAAACTATAGGGCGTATCAACCTGACGCCAGGTAGAAGTACTTAAGTGAAAGGACTAGACTACTATTGTATCATTATTGGTTTTTGGATCACTGAATGAAGATGGAGACACTTTTACACATGTTTCTTTTCCGATTAATTCAATTACGAGGAAGAAGGGCTATACAGGCACCGGTTGACAACTTGCAAAGAAGGAGAGGTAGAAGAATCAGAGTCCCTAGAGTTTTCCTTCCACGTATGGGTTTGGAAAGCATTTCTGATCGAGAGATTATCCAGAGATTCCGTTTGGACAGAGAAGCTATTATGGAACTTTACTATGAAATAGCAGAATACCTGGAACCTATGACAGCGCATTCACAAGCCATACCCGGACTATTAAAACTGTTGGCAGCCTTACACTTTTTTGCCACTGGTTCATTCCAAGCTGTGTCTAGCGTTATAATTGGCATCAGCCAGTCTGTTTTTTCGAGGCACCTAACCAAAGTTATTGATGCTTTGATGGTTGTCTTTCCAAGGTACGTGTGCCTTCCAGATCTAGATCATCACGTGGGTAAAGAACTAAACCAATTAGTTCGCAGACTGCTTCTTAACTTTGCTCTTTCACGCCGAACGAAGCTTCAAAGTTATCAATAATCCGATTGTCTTCGACACACAATAGACGCAAAATTTTACGGCTTGGTTTTTAGTACATTCATGTAACGAAGTGCCATCCGCATGGTGCGAATGCCGGCGGGTTATTTCGATACGGTCTGTGCGAAAAAATTGACGCCTTAGTACATGGCGCCCTATGTCTGGTTGCCCCTTTTCCCCATAGGGAGACTAAATACACATAGAGAGAAGCACAGTCACAGTAATGAACAACTGTCTCAAAACCATATATTTAGTGTATATATATATATATAAAAAAACCTATTTTTTTTTATATTTGTATTTCAATAAATGTTTCTTGTGTTTAAAGTGTAAAGTATATACCCCACATTCTCAGGGAATAGATAAAACCTTTACAAAACCTCTGTTACAAAGAAATGCTCAGACGTTTTGTATTTTATTAATTAAAATAATACTATTTTTTTCAGACAGTATCAGAAAAAGGACTAAAATTTATTTTAACCAGCACAATGTATTAAATGCATTTAATGTAAGATGTATTCAATGCACTTTTTATGTGAAAAGCAGAGAATAAGCCATATTTTACCTCAGGCTGTGAACAATGCCATATCTGGCAAAAAATTGAAGCTTATCACGAAATTCAATTTTTTTTTTAATTGACATATTTTGAACTCCAAGTGTTTTTCTAAATCAAATATGACTTTTAATGAGACATCCACTATGTAAAATTTTTGCTCTCTCCCCTCTCTTTTTCTCTCTCTTCCCCTCTCTTTTGCTCTCTCTCCCCTCTATTTAGCTCCCTCTCTCCCCTCTCTCCCCTCTCTTCTGCTCTTCCCCCTATCTTTAGCTCTTTCCTATCTCTTGTCTCTCCGCCTCTCTTTCTATTTCTGTCTCCTCTCTCACGCGCTGACCGCACCCGACCACGCCACCGCCGACCACGCCCGAACCATGCCACGCCCATGCTCCCACTTGGCCACACCCACGCTCCCTCCAGAAACGCACACTTTTGCCGCAAACAGCGTGTCAGGTAAGGCCAGGTGTGTTTGTCCTCATGGTGTCTCTACTGCGAATGGCAGCTTCGGACAAACACACTTGGCCTTTTATATTATAGGATATAAAGTCTATGTATTTTTTAGACTATTTTAGTACATCTATAATAATTATTTACATTAATTATTAATATTTTTCAATATTTTCTATTTAATAAATATATAACGCACATGTAGAATTAGTGTATTCCTATCGGACTAATGTGTACGCTAATTCTTCATGTGCGCTAACCAGACATGAGTTATATTAAGCTGCGTTATGTATTTATTAAATATAAAATTCAGAAAAATATTAATAATTAATGTAAATAATTATTATAGATGTACTAAATTATTCTCAAAATATACATATAATATATATGTATATTTTACAGTAACAATAATATTTTTTTTTAAAATATATATCATAAAATAGCCATAAACCATATAACTTTGAACTTTTATAAATACTTTTTATGAATATTTTTTTCATCAGATACATACATTCCCATATATTTTAAACTCTGCAGCTGCTATAAAAAGTAATTGGAAACAAGTTAAGGAGACGCAAATTTTATAGTAAATTTAAAGCCCGTGACACACTGCATGCTAAGCAACGCGCAGCTAGGGGAAGAGGTGACGCGCAGACATTCGCGAGCAGTGTGTCTTGGCTCTTCACTCCTTCGGCGACAGTTGGCGTGGACTCGCGTAGCCAAGCGCTGAGAGATGAATAATTTCATCTTCAGCCAATCGGCTCACGCGTATAAACACGCGCGTCAGAATGCGGGCAGCCAATCAGATTCCTCCAGACAACTGAGCTTCTGTTGAGAGGAATTGATTGGCTTGCCGCCCTTTTAGATTATTTCAGGGGCTGGTGCCTGGGTGTTGGTAGCTGAGAAGGAGGGAGGCCACCACAAACCGGCGATTTCTCAATGTAGTACTACTAGAGTACAGTAGTGTACAAGCAGCTGTGATACTTGTACTGCATATAGCAGGTACAAGCTAGCATGCTTGTGTGAAATACCCATGTAAGGTTGTGCAATAATTATTAAAAATGTTATTATGATTTTTTTTTACCACACAAAAATGTACTCATTTTGTAACTTTTTTGTACAGTACACATAAAATAAAGCAAGCTGATAAACAAATGAATACATCTTTGTTTGTTTGAAAAAATCATATTACTGCTTGATTATTGCATAATATACACCATACATGGATATTGTACAAAATCAGGCAGTAGTTGTGGGTCAAGTTGTATTGGATTTTCGCCTGCACATCCAAAAAAATGTTATAAATTTGTTTTTTTTTGCTTTATGTTTTAAAGACTTTATTTTAACCCCTTAAGGACCACAGCACTTTTCCATTTTCTGACTGGGCTATTTTTAAATTTCTGAGGTGTTTGTGTTTAGCTGTAATTTTCCTCATTTACTGTACCCACACATATTATATACAGTTTTTTCTTGCCATTAAATGGACCTTCTAAAGATAGCATTTTTTTCAACATATCTTATAAAATTTTTTTTTTTTTTTTTTTTTTTTTTTAAATACGAGGGAAAAAATGGAAAAAAAACCACTCTTTCTAATTTTGACCCCCAAAATTTGTTACACATCTACAACCATCAAAAACACCCATGCTAAATAGTTTCTAAATTTTCTCCTGAGTTTAGAAATACCCAATGTTAACATGTTCTTTGTTTTTTGTGTAAGTTATAGGGAAATAAATACAAGTAGCACTTTGCTATTTCCAAAACATTTTTTTTTTTTTCAAAATTAACAATAGTTACATTGTAACACTGATATCTGTCAGGAATCCCTGAATAACCCCTCACATAATTTTTTTTTTTTTTTTTTTTAGTAGACAACCCAAAGTATTGATCTAGGCCTATTTTGGTATATTTCATGTCACAATTTCACCGCCAAATGCGATCAAATAAAAAAAATTGTTCACTTTTTCACAATTTTAGGTTTCTCACTGAAATTATTTACAAACAGCTTGTGCAATTAGGGCACAAATGGTTGTAAATGCTTCTCTGGGATCCCCTTTGTTTAGAAACAGCAGACATATATGGCTTTGGCGTTGCTTTTTGGTAATTAGAAGGCCACTAAATGCCACTGAGCACCACACTTGTATTATGCCCAGCAGTGAAGTGGTTAATTAGGCAGCTTCTAGGGTTAATTTTAGCTTTAATGTAGAGATTAGCCTCCCACCTGAGATATCCCACCCCCTGAACCCTCCCTGACCCCCCTCAAACAGCTCTTTTCCCTCCCCCACCTCACAATTGTCACCGCCATCTTAAGTACTGACAGTAAGTCTGCCAGTACTAAAATAAAATTATTATTTTTTTTTTCTTAAATTGATTCTGATCCCCCCATACAGGTCTCTAAACCCAACCCTCTCTAAATATTTACCGTCATCTTGGGTACTGGCAGCTTTCTGACAGTACCCAGTTTGCCCCCAAAAAATGTGTGAATTTTTTATTCTTAATATAATAATATATTTCTTTAGTGTAGCTGCCCCCCTCAATATCCTACCTCCCTCCCCCTCCCAGATCCCTTACACAACATTGAAGATGTCCCCACCATCGGCTTTGTGCAAAAAAATGTACGCAAAGATCTTGAATTTTCCGCACCCACCCGTCCCCCCGGACGCTTCCGTCTAGTGAGGCGCAGATGTGAGAAACTGGAACAGGATGCCGGTACATTGATGGGTCACCCACCCGCCTCCCTGCTGCTGCTCCCACCCACCAACGATCGGCACCATCAATGCCCGATGCAGAGAGGGCCACAGATTGTCTCTATCTGCATCTGTGGATACAAAAAGGGATTACTGTGATGCCTCAATACCGAGGCATCACTGCAACCCCTTGAAAGCAGTTGGACGCGATCAGGATCGCTTCCACTGCTTGAAACCCTTGAGGATGTACAGGGTACGTCCTTGGACACTGACATTTTTTGTAGGACATACCCTATACATCCTTGGTCCTTAAGGGGTTAATAAAGTCCTTGCTAACTAAAGGTGCTATATACAGTATAATCTATATAAAAATAGAATTGAACTTGAACCATTCTCAGATTATATAGATTATACATAGCACCTATAGTTCTCATAGTTTATAAATTTACCCAACATAAGGACTTGTTTTAAATAACATCAGGACTGTTGGTAGCTATATATAGCACAGTGTAATTTTCATTTCTGTATTCTGGCCCCATACTTGACCAGTGATATCAGGGCTGTTACAGAATGAAGAAATACAATAAAATAAATTACACTGTGCACTATATAGCTACCAACAGTCCTGATTTTATTTAAAGGGGCAGTCAACACCAATTTTTGTTGTTGTTTAAAAACATAGATTATCCCTTTATTACCCATTCCCCAGTTTTGCATAACCAACAGTTATATTAATATACTTTTTTTCCTCTCGGATTACTTTGTTTCTAAGCATCTGCAAACTGGCCCCTTATTTCAGTAGTTTTGACAGACTTGCATTTTAGCTAATCAGTGTTCACTCATAGGTAACTTCACGTGCATGAGCTCAATGTTATCTATATGAAACACATGAACTAATGCCGTCTAGTGTTTAAAAACTGGCAAAATGCATTCAGATTAGAGGCGGCCTTTAAGGTCTAAGAAATTAGCATATGAATCTCCTAGGTTGAGCTTTCAGCTAAGAAACCCAAGAGAACAAAGCAAAATTGGTGATAAACGTAAATTGGAAAGTTATTTAAAATTAGATGCCCTATCTGAATCCTAAAAGTTGTTTTTGCACTTGACTTTCTCTTTAAAACAAGTCCTTATGTTGGGTAAGTCATATAATCTATATAATCAGAGAATGGTTTATGTTTCATTCTTTTGTTATAAAGATTATATATAGCACCTTTATTAGTTCTCATAGTTTACTAATTTAACAAACATAAGGACATGTTTAACCCTTTCATGACAAGGTCATAATGTCTACATTGGAACAACGTTCCAATGTAGACAAATTGAAATCCCACGATTGTGCACGCGATTGCGAGATTTCAATTATGGTATCAGGTCTGGGGGGCTTCCCTATATCGCTAGGAACACCCTCCAAACCGCAATCAAGTCCAGGAAGCGCAGTTGGCTACAGGACATCCAAAGGCTATGATGTTGTATTTTGTCCTAACAGCGCTAAAGCACAGTGCCGTTTGGATGGAACACAACGGCATAACAGGGGTAAATTTTAAAATAAAATCAGGACTGTCAATTGGATTCATGTGAGTGGACATGGATGTGTTTTGGAACTTTCAATAAAAGTGTGATTAATTTATTTTATTGACTTAAAGTTAAAAAATATTTAAATTCTTGAAAACAATTAAAAAGTATATTATTAATACAAATAAAGATAAAAAATATTTTAACATTTAAAAAAAAAAAAAAAAAAAAATTGTTGTAAGATGGCTGTTGAAGGGGTGGTGATGTGAGAATTAATCATGAGTTCCTGCTTGTGTATTTGGTATATACATATAACATTTATTCCTAAACCTTTCCAATTTTAAATTTGAGTGTTCAGTGGCTTTATTAAATTTTATTTGTTTTTTTTTCTGCTTTATTTTATTCAATATAAAAACATTTATCATAGAAAATGGCCTTTTCGCAACAGTGTGGTTGGGATGCAGATATTCTGTTTGTTTTGGAAGTTGAAAAAAGACCTTGTCTTTACGACATGAGAATTAAAGAATATCGCAATCAGAATTTCCGGCAAATGGCATGGAAAGAAATCAGCGAAATTTTAAATATCCCAGGTACAGTATTCCTGTTTGTATGGAGATCTTTCATAGAATAGTCATAAAAGTATTTGTTGTAAAAAGTGTAACTTAAACAATGTTACACAATGTTACATATTTATGTTTACTTATTTTGTTATGCAGAAGCCACTTGTCCTGCCAAGTGGAAGTCCATAAGAGACAAATACCTCCGAATTTATAAAAAAAGTGGATCGGGAGCAGACGTTATAATAGAAGATCCCACATGTATTGTGAGCAAATATCTGAGTTTCCTCAATCCTTGTTTAAAACCAAAAAGGTAAAACTTCCTATATCATTGTATTAAAGTTATAATCTTAATTTCTGTGTTTAATTATTTTATTATATAATCAATAGAAACAGTTTAATAATTATTATAAATTCAGTTTGTTATATTATTTATGAAAAATGTATTAAAACCATATTATCTTTTTTTTAGGACTACAGGAAACTAGTGAGTTTGTATCAAGAGAAACTCCTCAGACCTCCCAGTCAGAGACATCAACGCAGGAGGACACCTATATGCAATCAGGCATAGTGCAGGACATGTCTGAAACTATCATAATGGAAAATCCAAGTTTGGAGACTTATATTGAGTTAAATCCGATTGACACCGACAGCGCAGAAATAGCTTCACAGAGTACAGACATGACAGGTTGGTGGTCAATTAAAATTTAGGATTGTTAAAGTGCAGTATAATCAGGGTAAGAATATTGCATTTACAGCAAAAATATTTTTATGTGCTTGCAGATTCTGCTACAACTTCAAGAGATGCTGTTCCTGGAAAACGAAAACGTATTCAGCAAAGCACTATTGAAAAGGTTTTGGAAGCTTTAAAAGCACCAATTATTGTGCCTTCAAATCAATCAACCATGGAGTCGGATGCAGACAGACTGTTTCTATTAAGTCTGTTACCTGATTTTATGAAGATTAATCCACGCATTAAAAATGTTAAAATTGAAATAATTAAATTAATAGATAATGCACAAGAACATTGATGCACCGGTTCTGAATGTGTACAAATGTTACTTTCATTTTGTTTAAAAATAATATTTTATAGTTGTGTTATTTTTTGGACTTCAGTTTACATTAACTACATGCCAATGTAGTTTACAGTATGTGTATATATATATATATATATATATATATATATTTATACCTGTATAGTATATTTTCTTTTAATTTGTTATTTCTAACTGGTTCTAGAGCGTGTAAAATCAATTGTCAATAACTATTTTTTTTTGTTTTTTGTTTATGTATGCGAGTCTCTGTTTTTTGGCCCCCCATACACAACAGTCATTAGCATACATAAATAAAAAAAAGTTATTGGCAATTGATTTTTTAATAGTTAAACATTTATGTATATATAATAAAAATAATTTCAAGTTTTGAAGCTGTTTTGCATTAATTAAATGCACTTTATTAAACAAATAAATTAAAAGTTTTTATACAATAAATGTGTCATTTCAACAAAATCTGCCTTGCCCTCATTTGATGTAAAATACTTCACAAAAGTTTCTCTTGTTTGATCTGCTACTTTACTATAGTTATTGGCACCCTGCCTACATAATCCATGGACACGATCTGCATCCACTTCTTGCCTCCATCGTCCAGATATTATATTTCCATTTGCTTCCTCCATATCCATATAGCCAAGAGGACAGTACCTTCTTCTCTCCGGTTCCATTACAGCTTCCTCTACTCTGATGTAGTTGTGCAATGCACAAATGCTTTTTACTACAGTTTCTGCATTATCTGGATGCATGTACAATGAATCCAAAATTGCTCTCCATTTTGCACAACAGATGCCAAACACATTTTCAGAGATCCGCCTAGCTCTTGATAGTCTTCTGTTGAAGATGATTTGATCTTCCTTAATTTCTTTTTTAGGGAAAGGCCTCATGAGGTTTTTGAGTAGTGGGAATGCTTCGTCAGCAACAATAACAGGTGGAACAGCAATGGATGTCCCCGGTATCTTGCATGCAGGAGGCAAATCAGCATTTCCAGCAATAATTGCCTTCCCAAAACTACTTTCAGAAAAAACTCCACCATCACTTTGTTTTCCGTATGCCCCTACATCAACAATGATATATTTGTAGTTAGCATCACAAAGTGCCAGCAGTACAATGGAGTTGGAATCCTTGTAGTTGTATCACATGGATCCAGCATTGGGTGGTGCTTGAATATACACATGCTTTCCATCCATTGCCCCTAAAAAAATGTAATAATAAATTCATTATTTTGATATTTTGAATACATTAAAATTCATGATTTATTAAAATTTAATAAACAATTCATACCTATACACATGGGAAACTGCCATTTCTCCCAGAACTCAAAGCAGATTTTCCTCCACATTTCCAGGTTTGGAACAGGCATGTATACTGGCCACAAAACATCCCACAGTGCTGCTGCAGTATCTGGAATGATCTGTCCAACTGTTGTTCTACCACAACGGAATGCCAAACCGATACTTGAATATGATTCTCCAGTGGCCAAAAATCTTAATGTAATTGCCAGCCTTTGAGCAGGACTGATAGATTGACGGAAATTTGTGTCTTGTCTCTGAATTCTTGGTCCTACTAATGTCAGCAGCTTGTCAAAATGTTCTTGACACATTCTGAAATACAAGTAGTGGCTTTCATCATCATTCAATCGCATTTCCTGAATCAGATTATTAAAGACCCCTTGTTGGGCCCTTCGTTGGTAAATAGGCCTTATCCTCTATCTTCTGGTATTTCGCTGAGGCAGGGAGTCTATAAGGAGAGCAGCTAAAATCCGTCTCCTCCTTCCCTGAGTTATTACCTATAATGACATCATTTAGTTCATTGAAGCATCATTTTAAAGGGACAGTTTACTCAAAAAAATTCTCCCCTTTAATTTGTTCCCAATGTTCCACTTTACCTGCTGGAGTGTATTCAATTGTTTACAAGTATTTTCATTACCCTTATATTAGCATTTGAAATAGTTTATTTTGCCTGTGATTTAAAAGAACTTCGTTCAGTGCTAACTGTCCCATTAACTGATCTGTTTAATCAGTCACTATTAACAGGAGCTGTCCCAGATGATTGGAGAATAGCAAATGTAATACCTCTTCATAAAAAGGGCAGTAGAGAAGAATCTGGCAACTACAGGCCAGTTAGTTTAACTTCAGTAGTAGGGAAATTAATGGAAAGCCTCTTAAAGGAAAGAATTATGACTTACATAAAGACAAACAATTTAGAGGACCAAAATCAGCATGGTTTTACTTCAGGGAGATCATGTCAGACTAATCTAATTGACTTCTTTGATTATGTAACAAAAGTATTAGACAAGGGAAGAGCAGTTGATGTAGCATATCTAGATTTCAGCAAAGCATTTGACACCGTCCCACACAATAAACTTATTCACAAACTATATCTCCTTGGTCTAGATTCAAAAATTGTGAACTGGGTGGAATGCTGGCTTAAGGACAGAAAACAAAGTGTCTTAGTAAATGGAGTTCATTCAGCAGAGGGGGCTGTTACTAGTGGTGTTCCTCAGGGGTCAGTTCTGGGGCCTGTTTTGTTTAACATATTTATCTGCGATATCAGCAAAGGGCTACAGGGGAAAGTATGTCTCTTTGCAGATGATACAAAAATTTGCAACAGAGTGGATGTTCCAGGGGGGGTAGACAAAATGAGAAGTGATATACAACAATTGGAGGATTGGACAAACGACTGGGATCTAAAGTTTAACACAGCAAAGTGTAAAATAATGCATTTAGGGAAGAAAAATCCAAATGTTAATTACAGACTCAATGACACTTTACTGACTGTTACAGACGAGGAACAGGACTTGGGAATTATTATTTCAGATGATTTAAAACTTAGTAAACAATGTAGTAAGGCAGCGAGTAAGGCTAGCAGAATGCTTGGATGTATTGGTAGAGGTATTTGCAGCAGAAATAGTAAGGTTCTTATGCCACTTTATAGATCATTAGTTAGGCCTCATCTTGAGTATTGTGTGCAGTTCTGGAGGCCATATCTTCAGAAGGATATTAACAAACTTGAATCTGTGCAAAGGAGGGCTACCAAAATGGTACATGGTCTAAAAAATAAAACTTACCAGGATAGGCTCAATGACCTAAATATGTATAGCTTAGAGGAGAGAAGGGAAAGAGGTGATATGATAGCAACTTTCAAGTACATTAAAGGGTTTAGTAAAACTGAGGCTGTGGGTATTTTACATAAAATGGAAAATTCAAGAACAAGGGGTCATGAGCTCAAGCTAAAGGGTAGTAGATTCAGGAGTAATTTGAGGAAGCACTTCTTTACAGAAAGAGTGATTGATTTATGGAATAAACTTCCTCAAGAGGTAGTAGCAACAAACACTGTGGGGGACTTTAAAAATGCATGGGACAAGCATAGGGCTATCCTACGAACTAGATAAGTTTATACTGTTAGGTAAGGTGGGGCAGACTTGCTGGGCCTATGGCTCTTATCTGCCGTCAATATCTATGTTTCTATATTCCCACCTATCCTGAAAGATTTTGGCATTAAAGGGACATGAAACCCAAAAATTTTCTTTCATGATTCAGCTAGAGAATACAATTTGCATCAACTTTCCAGTTTACTTCTATTATCAAATTTGCTTCATTCTCTTGGTATCATTTGTTGAAGGAGCATCAATGCACTACTGGTTGCTGACTGAACACATGGGTGAGCCAATGACAATTGTTATATATATGCAGCCACCAATCAGCAGCTAGAACCTAGGTTCTTTGCTGCTCCTGAGCTTGCAAAGATAAACCTTTCAGCAAAGGATAACAAGAGAAGGAAGCAAATAAAATAATAGAAGTAAACTGGAAAGTTGTTTAAAATTGAATTCTCTATCCAAATCACCAAAGTAAATTTTTGTGTGCCATGTCCCTTTAAGGCCAAGCTGTGTAAACACAGCCAGCAGAATAAATTACACTCCAAGTGGGGTACAGAAGAGATAAGGTAATAAAATGTTAACTTTCCATTGTTCTCTCCAAGTATTGGTGTTTGGTTAACTTACAGATATGAGATCTAATTATACCTACAAGCTCAACACTTTTTATTAGTTTGTGGCCTCAAAAACACAAATCAGGTCATTAATATACACAAATAAACTTTTAAAAGAAAATGTCATACATTTTATATTCTGCAGCTGGTAAAAAAATGAATTGTAAACATATTTTATAGTATACTGTCCCTTTAATGTATATTTGTAATTTGATTACATAAAACACAAATTTATTAACCTGACTCAACCACTCAGTAGAGATATCCATGAGTAGCACAATCTGTAGAGGTAAACATGAAAAACTACAGACAGCACAGACAACAGTGTAGACAAGCTGCGAGGCGGTGCAGCGCGAAGTGAAGCTTGCAAAATGTTCTTGCTGCTTTGCATCGCCTCGCGTTGCAGTGTGTCACAGCCTTTATAGTACACTGTCCCTTTAACATTTTCGGCAAGGTATTGCATTCCATATGTATACTTCTTGTCCCTGCCTGACAGCTCTAATCTAACTGCTTTTCTTTTTAATCCTCCCCTGGTTATATATGTGCTAAGATTTCCCAATCTTAAAACTGTTTAATACTCTCCAACTGAAGTTCACTTTCTACTATTCATACCGGTACTCTGACTGTACTGTTGTTTAAAAACAAAACATATTACTTCCCTATTCTAATTAGCCCTACCTAAAATATGATTCTCCTAATAGCACTGAAAAACTTAAAGGGACATAACAATCTCTTTTTTTTCTGTTGTGATTCAAATAGACGTAAAATGGAAAGTTGTTTAACATTGTATGCACTATTATCTAATTTACTTTATTGTTTGGTATCCTTTGTTGAAGGAGCAGATGTGCACTACTGGGAGCTAGCTGAGCACAATTGGTGAGCCAATGAGAATAGAAATATATATGGAGCCACCAACCAGCAGCTAACTCCATGTTGTACATTGCTTTTCAACAAAGTATACCAAGAGAACAAAGCAAATGAGATAATTGAAGTATATTGGAAAGATGTTTTACATTGCATGCTCTATCTGAACCATGAAATAACATTTTTGACATTACTGTCCCTTTAAGTAATTTATGCACTTGGCAAAGCATATCCCAAACAGGCCCTAAAGCTCTAGATAGTACAGGGATCACCTTTATTTGGCCAAACTTTTTTTTACAGTTTGCATGCTCTATCTGAACCATGAAATACAAGTTTTGACTTTACTGTCCCTTTAAGTAATTTTGGCAAAGCATATCCCAAACAGGCACTAAAGCTCATATATGCCTACATAGTACAGGGATTCAAAAACCTGTATATAGAAAACATAAAGCATGACAAATGTGAATGGTAGTTTCTTATACTTTTGTAATTTCATCTTATTTTGAACATCTCTTTGCCATTTGCAGCTGCTTTTGTAGTGTGAGACCTTTTATTAACTGTTCTATGAGAAAGTGATTACCTGGTATTAAAATGTGTCATTTATTGAATGTCTTGAGAATGACTGACACCAAACTTATTTATGTAAAACTTGTTGCCTGTGATCTAACAACCACTATTAACCCATTTGTTTCACTCCATATTGACAATTGTTAAAACCTTATGCAATTATTTTAACTTTGAATAGAATTTTACTTTTCTTTCTGTTGTAATTAATTTAAGAAGAAATGGTTTTAATCTGGATGCTGCAACTTACTCCTACATGGAATGGAACCCTTTCTGGTTACAAAATCCAATGACAGACCGCTTGTTCATTGTGATTTTGTAACCAGTAACGTGCGCGTGCCACATAATTCCTCATCAGCTGTTGTAAGGAGTTTGGGCCTCTAGCGCATGCGCAGTGAGCGCCACAAGCCTCCACCAGCTGATTAAACGTCACCGGAAGTGACGTAGTATACAAATTCCTATGGTAGACGGATTACTTTAAGACACCGGCAAGAAAATTGTTTACTGTTGAACACAGACTCTCTTCCTTGCCATGACGTCACAGTTGGGGGAGGCACATGGGCTCTGCTGCACTGAAGTGAGTGAAAGCAAACTGGCCGCACGGCCAAAAACTATGTCAATGGGTATTGGTAACTTAGGTTGAAAACGGATATTTCAAAAAAATATTTACACACAAAGAAAAGGATTCTTGCAGAGTGTTTGGCAATAATGTATATAACTATTCCTGCAGTTTTATTTAAAATTAGATAACTTTTTGGGTAAACTGTCCCTTTAAATAACAGTCATTTGCTCCCTAAAGTCTCCCCTTCCCCATTCATCTTAAATGTAAGATCAGTCCCTCCCATAACTCATTGCACACAAGAAAGTCCTGATACTCCCAATTCAGCTGCTTTAGTCTCTGCTGTAAAATGGTTTTGTAGTTTTACTTCATTTTAAAGGGCTGTCAGTTACTTTAACACAAACTTGCTCTGGTTTACATCTCAGTAATGTATTTGTAGCTTGTAGGGTTATGAGCTGCTGCATAAGATCACTGTGTACAATACAGTCATCATAGCTGCAAATAACTGTAGTTTTACTGAGGATAGTGAGGTGATTAGCACTAAAAGGGGAGGAGCTCATTTATCTAAACACTAGGTTAGTCATGTGACCATCTCATTAGAGTCACACCCTAGAGGTCTGAGCAGCTCTATAGATTTATTCCTAAACTTCATAAAGGTGCAGCACTTGCAGATTTCCAGAAGAGAGACATAAGATCCCTTTTATTTATTCACTCAGCAGTTGTGCTGCAAGTTTTGTTTTAATAAGCTGCAAATACAGAGAGCAAGTTCCAGCCCCTCCCATAGCACAAACTGTGTAGTGTTAGCTCTGAAGCAGTAAATCTCTATAACTGCATCAGGTGTGAGCTAAACAGCCTTAATTTGTCTCATGTTGGATCCCAGTTATCTGGTTCTACTTAACAGGGTCATGTTCCCCTCTGTGTATTTGTAATAAGGCATTTAATAGTAACAATGTTTGTGTTGTGAAATAGTTTTATGCTTGAGTAGGATTATTATTCACCATCAGTGATCTATGTAACAGATCTATATATTGCACTTTATTGTAAACTGGTTTTAATTTACAGTTTTTCCTCATGTAAGTATTCTGCTCTGTATAAAGCATTCTTGTCCCTATGTATAACAAACCTATAGAGCTCACTGCCCCTTTAAGTGTATATATTATCAGCCAGTATTTAATAAGCCAGGCTGACTGAATCCTGATCATATTCAGCAGCAGATTTAGCAGACAGTGGTTCAGTTATACTGCAGCTATTGCACAGCAGAAAGGCTGCATCTCATACTGATTTCTATAGCTTATTGCAAACAAACCCCATAACATTTCCTACATCAGTTACTGGTCTGGTGACCCCAATATCACAAGCCTGAAATTCCTGGCTACAAACTTGTGTAGTTTTAGGGGAAAACAGGAATAAATGGCTGTAAATTGCTGTAATCACTTCTCAGCTTTCATAATACAGAGATAAAAAGCCACTTGATATAGTAACACTTTGTATTATGCCTCAGACTAAACCCTCACAGGCTAAAACTAACTCACTTCTACTTATGGTGACTCTTTAGCTGCCTCAGAAATGTTCTACATTTTTATTTTGTTTTAGATTTAATTCTTCTGCTTAAATTTTATATTAGTTTCCCAGCTCCCTTCCACCCTCTTCCCCTCAGTTTAGCCAAATGCCCCCACCCTGAAGCAAAGGAGTCTGACTGGAGCTCCACCCTAGACAGGAAACATGTGACCTCCACTCAAAGCTTTTTTTTTTTTAATCAACTTTAATGTTACAAACAAACAATAGACAATCATTCTGAAAACTAAATATTTTGTAGCTTTCTTGTTCTAAATGTTCACTCACAGTGGTTTATGCTGATTGTCACTTATAAAGTAACCACTGTGACTGTCATTTATAAGGTAACCACTGTGACTGTCATTTATAAGATAACCACTGTGACTGTCATTTATAAGATAACCACTGTGACTGTCATTTATAAAGTAACCACTGTGACTGTCATTTATAAGGTAACCACTGTGACTGTCATTTATAAAGTAATCACTGTGACTGTCATTTATAAAGTAACCACTGTGACTGTCATTTATAAGATAACCACTGTGACTGTCATTTATAAAGTAACCACTGTGACTGTCATTTATAAAGTAACCACTGTGACTGTCATTTATAAGATAACCACTGTGACTGTCATTTATAAAGTAACCACTGTGACTGTCATTTATAAGGTAACCACTGTGACTGTCATTTATAAGGTAACCACTGTGACTGTCATTTATAAAGTAATCACTGTGACTGTCATTTATAAGGTAACCACTGTGACTGTCATTTATAAAGTAACCACTGTGACTGTCATTTATAAGGTAACCACTGTGACTGTCATTTATAAGGTAACCACTGTGACTGTCATTTATAAAGTAATCACTGTGACTGTCATTTATAAGGTAACCACTGTGACTGTCATTTATAAAGTAATCACTGTGAGTGTCATTTATAAGGTAACCACTGTGACTGTCATTTATAAGGTAACCACTGTGACTGTCATTTATAAGGTAACCACTATAACTCATTTATAAAGTAATCACTGTGACTTTCATTCATAAAGTTACCACTGTGAATGAACATTAAAGGGACACTGTACCCAATTTTTTTCTTTTATGATTCAGATTGAGCATGAAATTTTAAGCAACTTTCTAATTTACGCCACGAGTCTGTAACGCCGCCCCCTGCAGACTCGCAGCTGCCAGCAGGGGGTGTCAATCAATTTTGATTCCTGTACGCCAGGCGATTCCTGTACGCCTCATCAGAGCAGGCGGGCAGGGTTATGGAGCAGCGGTCTTCATAACTGGTGTTTCTGGCGAGCCTGTAGGCTCCCCAGAAACACGGGGCCTCAAGCTCCATTCGGAGCTTGATAGATAGGCCCCAAGGAATTTAGTTTTCAGGAAGAACTAAAATACACGATGTAAGAAATGTGAGAGAGGCGTGGAAGTGGTTTAAAAAGAGCATCATGGACACGACAAAGAAAACCGCTTAAACATAAAAAAATGAAACCCTGTACAAGTTTTTTTTTTTATTATATTTGTATTTTTTTCCAGCACAACAAAAAGACATCATTGTCCAATATAAGCCGGCCGCATGACATCAAAATACAAAATGATGAACCAAAAAAGGAAAGCACGCCACGCAGGACTGCACAAAAAAAACATTGTTTTATAGCTTGTACACGTAAATTTACTTCTCTTATATTTCAATTATCTTAAATTCGGCATTATAGCATCAAAATGCAAACTTATAAACGAAAAGAACACGTCACACAGGGCTGAAACAAAAAAAAGCCAATGTTACATAGCGAGTACACGCAAATTTACTTCTCTTATATCTCAATTGTCTTAAATTCTCATTTCTAGCTGTGTTGGAATTTTTCATTTTATAATCAGATAAACCATACAAATAATTACATTAATACACATCACACAAAAAAAGGTAGAGAAAAAGAATAAAACCCCCCAAAAAAAGAAATGCATGTCCCCCCCCCCCCCCACGACGATCTTGGTCCACAATCATTTAATTATCTTCAACCGGGTTTGGGAATTAATTTCTTGCGATTGGATTATTTAATTCTTCTGACTCTCTAAAAGGATATATTAGCTGTATTTGTTCCTCCTCAGATAGGGACTGAATAAACTTTTTCCATTTACTAAAAGTATTTAATCTGTGATTCTGACTTGACAGTCATATCATATTGTTTCACTATCAATTGTCCTTTGATTTTATTAATGCACTCTAACAGATTAGGGCCTCTTTTAGACTTCCAATGCTTCAAGATTAAAGATCTCCCTCTCAATATTGCTGTATTCACAAATGTAAAATTTGAGTCTATCATAGGTGTGAAGTTTGGATTCCCCATTATTGTCAAATATTTTGAATATCTAGAATTAATTTGCATTATTTTCATCACTTTATGCCATGCAAAGATCACATTCCTTATAGTTTTCAAATTTTTAACTTTCTCTGGTAGCTTCTCTCTGCAATGTACAAGAGTCTTAAGAGCAAATGGGGCAACTAGTTGTTCAATTCAGTTATAGCATAATAGTCTGCTTCTGTTAACCATTCAAGTAAAAATTTCCCCATACATAAAAAATTGTAAATTTCCACGTCCGGCAAGTCCAAACCTCCCCCCATCTTTAACAATGTCAAATTACGTAGAGCAAGAGCCTTACGTTTTTTCCCCCCACAAAAATTTTAGACAATTTTGTCTAAACATTGTAAGATCCTTACGTTTAATGAAAATAGGTACGTTTTGTAGAAGATACAGAAGTTTGGGGAATAATTCCATTTTAATTAAGTTAATTTTACCAGTCAAAGACAGCAGGAAATTTGCCCAACTTACCAGATCCTTGAACATTTTTGTCCATAGTTGCGGATAGTTTAATGCATACCACTTATCTGGATCTCTGGCCAATACAATACCTAGATATTTAAGCGTTCCATTTGCTTCTTTAAACTGAGAATTCCTATAAGTATCTGTTTGTATAGCCAAAAAATCTCTGATTTATTAATGTTAACTTTATAACCAGAAAACATGCTAAACTTTTCCAAAATCTGTATTAGGATGGGGATATTTCTCTTAGTATTTTTTATGAAAACCAGCAGATCGTCTGGGTATAACAGTAAGGTGATTCTTATTTTCCCTATCCAAATACCATCAATTTATTTCCTCAAGTAAATAGCAAGAGGCTCAATGGGTAAGTTAAACAAATAGGGGTAGAGAGGGCACCCTTGCCTAATCCCTTTCTGGAGTACAAAATTAGGTGTCATACTTCCATTTATTACAATATTAGCCTGTGGTTCTTTATAAATCATCTGGACCAATCTGAGGAAGGGACCTGTGATCCCAAATTTTTCTATTGGTGTAAACAAATAATCCCAAGTGATCATATCAAAGGCTTTTTCTGCATCAATAGATGTAATTGCCATATCTGCTTGGTTTATTTTACCTTCTCTTTTAGTTTGATTCCAATATTAATCAATTGTTAATTGTAGCTTCCTCAGATTGGTCGTTGAGCTTCTATTTGGCATTAAGCCCACTTGATCCTTATGTATTAAGGGTCCCATCACTTTCTTTAATCTTTGAGCGATAACACTCATGAATATCTTGTAGTCGTTATTTAGTAATGAGATGTCTATATGAGCCCATCTCTTCTGGGTCCTTATCTTTTATAAGGATTAGCGAAATTGTTGATGCTGTAAAATATTTAGACTGCATCTTAGTCTTCATATATAGCACATTAAAAAGTCCTCACGTATAAATTTATAGAACTCTATCAGGATCTGGTCTGGACCAGGCGCTTTATTGGCTGCCATTGTTTCTATTGCTTTTTTTTATTTCCTCTTGCATTACTGGCTTATTTAACTCTTCTAAGTCTTCTCTATCTTAGGTAATTAATTTTGTCCCAGAAAACCAATTTTAGCTTCCTAATTAATACTGCCTGCTGTGTAAATTTCTTGGAAATATTCATATATACATTTACTAAATTCTTCAAAGTTAGTCAATCTCTCAGTTCCCCTATCGATGGCCTCTAATATAGCTCATTGTTTCTTCCTAAGCTTGACCAGATTTGCCAGGAATCTCCCTGCTCTGCCGCTATGTCTGTAAAAAAAAAGCCCTTGTTCTAAGTTCTTCTTGTCTTAATTTCTACATTAGGAAAATTTCTCTTGCTTGTTTAGCCATTATATATTTTTCCCATAATTCCCTCGATGTGTCACTTAAGTATGCATTATAGCAATTACGTACCTGCCCTGATAATTGTTGATCCTTCTGCTGTGTTATTCGTTTGTTCTTTACTAAATACGCCTTAATTTCCCCTCTAATAATGGCTTTAAACGCTTCCCAAAATATTTCATGTTTATTTTCCGACTCTTTGTTAAAGAAGCAATAGTCATGCCATTTTCTTTATAAATATAAATCTAGCCTTGCTGACAGAGAATTTGAAGTGTAATTTTTTTTTTTTAAAGTAACTAAACAAAATAAAAAAAAAGGGTTTTTTTGCAATTTTATTAGCATGAAAATTAACCCCTTCTAATGAATATCTGCAACTGAGCTGATTATATTTTTTAACACCCTAAGGGATTCATGTTTTTTAACCCTCTCCCACCATTAGAATGTTCCATGCCATCCTAACCGCGCTGGGTTTTAGCACCATTAGGATGGCATGGAATGTTCTAGCCATTCTGCTGTCCTGAAGCCATAACGAGTTCCTAGCTGGGATTGCAGGCTGTAGGGCTTGCTTAGTGTTTTAGGCACCCCCCCGAGCCGATCCGATCATTGAAATCACGCAATCATATGTACAATCGTGTGTTCTAACTTTTTTACTTATTTGTTTACATCAGAACTTTGTTTCAATGTAACAAATAAGTACCTACAGGAAGGGTTTAACCCTCTCAAAATTATTATTATTATTACAAAATTCTTGAAATCCTAAGTATATAACATCTTCTCAAAATCAAGACAAAAAAAAATATTTAATTTTATTGTATTTTTCTTAAGCTACCTTAGTTGTTTAATTTTTTTTTTTAGAAAAAACAGTAGGGAAAAATTATTTTCCCCCTATTGTTTGCCAGTTTTGTTAATATTCTTTTCATACTGAATGAGGTGTTAAACACACATATGTCATAAAAATATAATCCTATCTGTCCTCTAAAAGACGATACATAATAAGTTAAAGGGATAGGCTACTCCAAAATGTTTTTTCGTTTAAAAAGATAGATTATCCCTTTATTAACCTTTTCTCAGTTGTGCATAACCAACACGGTTATATTAATATACTTTTTACCTCTGTGATTACCTTGTAACTAAGCCTCTGCAGACTTTATTATCTATTGAATTGCAGTTTAACCAATTAGTACTGTGTTGAATAAATCAATTTGTATGACGTGAAAGTGTGTGTGTTAAAGAAATGACACATTAAAAATTAAACTAAAAATTAAACATACAAATTAAGATGATGAACAATTACCAGACAGATAGAATTAACAGACAACAAAAGAGACTAAATGATCTGAATGAAGTATTTAACTTGGAAAATAATGAGACACCCAGTAATGATAAAAATCTTATGGAAAATACATTAAGAGACATTCACAAACTGTTTTTAAAACAAGACAAGGTATGGTGGAATAAACATTTTTTTGATAAATACATTGAACGTAAATTAATTCCACGTGGTCTAAGGATACAATTATTCCCAGCCTATGAGTTCAGGAACCCAGAACATAGTAGAGAATGGGAAGAAACACTATCGGAATGTTCCTTTAAATTAATGAAAATTCTGATTAAAAATGATACCGCACAACATGATAGGTTAGAAACTGAAATTGAAGATCTGTCCGTTAAATTAAAAACATTTGAAAACCTACCAGAATTTGAGGCAAGATATAAAAAATATCAAGTGGAATTAGACAAATATGAGGCCGAAATCAAACAAACAAAACAATATAAACTGAATAGGGATATTGCTGACTTTAAAAATAACAAAGTCTACAAGTGGGGCAATAAATTTAAACAAAACTCCAACAGACGATCAAGAACACACATTATAGATAGCGACGCCTCAGAATTAGAGGGAAGTGAATCTGATACTACAGATACAGAAAGTACAACACCCAGTACCTCGACTCATCGCTTAACTAGGCAACAAAGCAAAAAACGCAAGGATTTTTTAGAAGAGGGTATCTCAGAACAAGAAGAACCACCAGGAGAGGAGGCAGAAATAAATCCAAAACCCACAAAAACAAAAGACAAATCGAAAATAGGAATCCAAACTATGGAAACCTTACAAGAGACCACCAAGTCCATTTTCCAAAATGAGACTAACTTAATGCAAATAAATCTATCAAATAAGATTCTATCTGTGGAACACCAAGCAGTTTTAAAGAAAGGTCTCTCTTTCTGCCCCACTGGGTCTCTAGACAAATTTGAGATAACAAAAGATATATAACTGTATCTGAGGAAAATCCTTTTAAAAAAACAATTCATGAGAAATAATGATCTTACATGTGAAATTGAAGGTATAAACACTGAGTGGTCAGATGAAGAAAGAATAACAATTCAGACTATGCAAGGCTTACTACAGGAGAATGAACCGGATACTGACTCCAACTGGAGAGATTTGATTTGTAAATAAATCAAAATATACACCTAAATTTAATATGTCAAGACATGTGGAGATTTTTAATGAAATTGTAACACAAGAAATTGCTAAATTACATATTCATACAACACAATGTAATCTAACAAAACCAGACACCAAAGCGTTACACGAGATGCAAAAATGGGACGATGTACTCATCAAAAACTCAGATAAAGGTGGCAATGTGGTAATTTGGCCACAAGACATGTACCTACGAGAGGTACACAAACAACTACGTAATAAAGATTGTTATTCAAAATTACTATTTGATCCCACTAATAGTTATCATGCAATCTACAACAACATAATAGCAAATGCCATGAAAGAGAATACATTTTTGACAGTACGTGACCCCAAAATTGCCACATTCTACGCCATACCTAAGGTGCAGAAAAATGCAACAATGCCACCAGGATGCCCCATTGTCTCGGGAATTGAAAATCTCACTGAAAAGGCAAGTCAGTATGTGGATTTTATACTCAGAGAATTTGTCACACAAATCCTTTGTAAAAGATACGATGGAAGTCCTACACAGTCTTGAAAATATCCAACTAACTGACAACACCATACTGGTAACTTCAGACATTGAAGCATTATATACGAGCATTGACCACCAATTAGGCCTGAAAGCAGTACAACACTTTCTAAACTGTTCTTCAAATGAAGAAAAAGCCCATGATATTTTCATTATGAAATTAATAGAATTCATTCTATACCACAATTATTTTGTATTCGACCAACAATTTTACTTGCAGATCTGGGGCACTGCAATGGGTACATCATGCGCACCAACCTATGCAAATCTTTTGTTAGGTTGGTGGGAGCAACAAACAGTATTTTCTGACACCAACGCACTGTACACTAACCATATACCATTATGGCTGAGGTACATAGATGACCTGTTCTTCCTATGAGAAGGACCGCCTGATGTACTATTGGAGTTTTTGACCAAACTAAATCAAAATGATTTGAATATTAAACTAACATATGAATTTGACAGTCATGAAGTGACATTTTTGGACATGAAGATATCCAAAGGAAAATCAGGAGCAATAGTCACCGATCTGTTCCGTAAAAAAACAGCAACAAACAACTTACTCCACGCTACAAGTGGACATGCACCAAATACTATTCAAGCCTTACCAATAGGAGCGTTTCTAAGGATGAAAAGAAATTGCTCGGATCAAACAACATATAAACTCAGAGCTGAAGAATTACAACTCCGCTTACAACAAAGAGGCTACAGCAATAGGAGTATCAAAAGAGCAAAACATAGAGCAAACAATACCAATAGAAAGGATCTACTTCAAAAAAAGCATAAAAATAAAGATCAAAATACCAGACTGATCCTCACGTACTCACCTCAAACAAATTAAGTGATAAAATTCCTTAATAAACACATACACATTCTCCAAGCTGATCCAAAACTTAAGAGCATTATTGGTGATAAAATCCAAATAGGATACAGGCGGGCAAAAAATCTCAAAGACACCTTAAGCCCTAGTCATTTGGTGAGGAAGAAAAGCAAATATGACCCAATTTCCTTGGGGAATTTTAAATGCAGAAATTGCTCCATTTGCAAACATATGTTACCTGTAAAATCTATACAGGATAGATTTGGCCAGAAACATACAATTTGGTCTCACATTAATTGTAACACCACAAACATTATCTATGCCATTACATGCAGTTGTAACAAGTATTATATTGGGTTGTCCTCAAGGAAGCTCCGTACCAGGATGCTTGAATACCTGAGTAATGTAAGAAATGCAGCCAAGGATGTAGCAGATCATAAAAACATCACAAGTTTAACATCCCATTTCCTTAAACATCACAAAGGACAAACCTCAGCATTAAATTTTCATGGGGTAGAAAAAGTCTCCCTAGGAATTAGAGGAGGTAACTTGGAAGACACTCTATTAAAAAGAGAAAGCCGTTGGATTTATCTTATGAACTCAGTGTTTCCAGCAGGCTTAAATGAAAACAATAACTTCTTTACCTACCTCTAAGTGATCTAACATAATTATTTGACAAATATACTTTTACCTTAAACACATAGGAACCACAGCATAAGATCAAGTCTATATGTATTTCATAGGCCTAACTCTTATGATCACACTCATATTAAACATTTACTTATATAAGATAATGAATCTAAATAATATTTCTGCACAATCTGTTAACAAAATTCAAAGTGCACAAAAACCATCACAAATAAAACCTGGAAAGAAAAATCAGGTTTCACACTTTTATTTAATTTAAAATATGCACTATTCTATTCACGTAGTATTTACATTTTTTAAATATGTTTAGAATCACATTTAAGTTATATACTAGGGTCACAGACCACAACTCCAAGACTTGAAATTAATCTTGGCATATCACTTTAAGACATATAGTATTTAAAAAACCATAACAGTTCACAGGTATTTAAAACACTTTTATCCAATCCCACTTTTATATATTTAATATTTCACAAGTATCAACTTTTTTCCCCCCCCCCCCCCTTTTCAAAGAAGCAGAATTATAATGTCATATGATTATCATTTAATATATATAAATTATATACAAATATCAATCTGAAATACAGAAATAGATTCAAAGCAAATTGGGTTTGCATTATAATATGTAGTCTAGTAGTTATTAGTAAGACTGAATGTAAAGAGTAACCCCATGTTATATCTATCATCATAAGAATGTTACGAAAATATAAAAATCCAAATGAAAGTGCTTTATTATTAAGAGTTATAATTGTTGATTATTAAGTGATGGATTTAAATTAATCCTATGATCAAACATACCCGAAAAACATAATCTATCTAATAATGGAAGATCTCTATGTCTCTTTACTATTGAGAAACGGAAACAACTTGTAAATTCAAAATACATCAGATCAAACTCAGGATCTGATTCGTCATCTAACCCTCAAGGCGTGGACTGCAAAAGTACAAAAGACCGCGGAAACCGCGGCGTCCCGCCTTTGAAAAAGCCGGTATACCCGGCAAAACATGTCAGGAGCAGGGGGAATTGGGACCCCTCAGTTTTAAATCTAGACACACTAGTTAGTTGTTAATAATGATATCTGAGCTGACGATCATGTACAGTATACTCAGATTTAATCAGATAGATAAGCTCAACGAGAGGTATTCAAACACTTCATACTGAGACTTATGTCTCATACGTTGATTGTAGACAGTGTTTGACAAATATTCGCTCTGTAATCTAAAGTGCTGACTATTGCTAATACTTCTAGCAACAAAGTCTATTGACTGTATATTTTTATAATAATAGTCAGCTAAGGTATTTTGTGCATACAAACATTACCGTTAAATACTTAGGAGTACTACATTGCAAGTAAATTTGTATATTAGGCTGTTACTTAATACAGTTTGTACAAACACGGAGCTGCAAGCTCAAACGTAATGTTGTTGTATAAGTGCTAAATACTATTAACCACACTTTGGTAAAACAAAAAAAGCATTTACTTTTAATACCAGTAAGTTACAAAAAAATCTTTTTCTTACTAACGGTATGCAGTAATCTACAAGCTGTGTTTTCTAAACAGCACCGAGTTTTACATATTAACCTGATATAAATATAGTGATAATCTGTTGCTAACACGCTACCTTGAAGATTAAAACATCGGCAAGTAGTAATATTATGCTTGTATTTGCAGTATATAATAATAAATGATTTATGGTGTAACAAACTGCAAATTTACTTGATCACACAGTTATGAATAACGATATGACAACACTGTAACAATGGCAGTAATTTATTAGTCATCTACGATGAACTAACTTTGTATCTAATAAGACACTTTGTTACTTTTGCAATGACACCAAATATACGAGCAAGCACTGCTCCTTATATATTAATAGGAGAATAATTTCACAAATTTTAATCGAGTGGTCATTCTCTACATGCCAAAAACTACTCTCATATTAGATTTAATTATCGGCACGCAATAATCCAAAAGCTGTGCTCTGTAAACAGCACTGAGTTTCACATAACCACTTGATACAAGCAAACTAATAATTTATTACCAACATGCTACTTTAAAGGTTAACACATCAGAAAGCAAGAATACTTTCTTTGTATCTACAGCATATAGTAATACATCACCTAAGGTGTATTAAACTGCAATTTAATTTGACCATATAGGTATAAGATACAACAATACTACAGCAATGGCAGCAATCTATTAGTTATTTATGATTAACTAACTTGGTATTCAATAGGACATTCTGTTACTACTGAATTTATACTAAACATACGAGCAAGTTTTGCTCCTTACATACTCTTTGGTATTTCTACCTCTACACTCAAGAACAACTGCACAAGGAAAATAAGATTATTTGAGGAAGACATTAGATAGTAGATTATTTCAAGACTATAAATAATATACGATTTACAGTCTACTATCAAGAGATCTCAGTAATCAACCTCCATTACTTAGAATTGTTTCCAATTCACATATTATTAAGTGGACAAGTAACAGAGGTATTAATGATTATATAGCTACAATAATGGTAATTAATGGGTCCTCAGATATTTTAGAACCTATTTTAGAACGCAGCTCTTAAGACACTATACCCACAAGTGCATAGAGTGGGATACAAAACCCAAGTACCAACTTAGCTCAAGCAATTTAACAGTTACGCAACGAGTACTCTATACATTTTGGTTGCACTGATTACATAACAAATACATTCCTCAGAAGGTGATATAAGGATTATCTGAAAATAAATTTACCTTGTCTGACTATTCACAGACGTGCTACATAATACAACTACTAGTTGCCTAGGGTTTTTAAGTGTGCCCAATTTTTAATCTCTACTATTAAAGTTTAATTTTTAATGTGTCATCTCTTTAACACACACACTTTTCACATCATACAAATTGATTTATTATATGAGGATGTGAGTGCTATTTGGGTGTACCCTTTTATACAACCTCCTTGGTTGTACAGTTTGCATATAATTTGGTACACAGCACCAACGGGCAAGCAAGATTGTTAATACGGCCAAATCAATACGATTACCAGCCCAACCCTCAATACCCATACTAGTGCCATCGCACCCTCCCTTTTTCTCTAAGAGTGTGACCTGACCTCAGAGGGCTTCATAAAAAAAGAACATCAAAGAAGCTCAGCGCATCACCTCAGAGGGCTTTATTCAAGACAGCGGGAGAGCGTGCATCTCTTCAGAAGGCTTCAAGACAGCGGAAGTGCAGCACAGCGCATCACTTCAGATTGAAGACTTAAAGACAGCGGAAGAGGAGCACTGCACCTCAGAGGGCTTCATCATTATCGTCCGGTGCCGTCACTGAAGGATCTTGGAACGAACCGGTAAGAGCAGACGGTGCCTTTTCAGCCTGTCTGCTTATGCTTCCTTCTGAGTGGCTTGCGTGCCGGTCTGGCCTCAGCCTGTGTTTCCTCATTGATGCTTGTACAGCGTCATCACCACCTTACGGGCCCTGTTTGAATGAGTGGCGGAACACCCCTAGTCTGTGCACCATTCCCCTGTACACAGGTACTAAAGACCTGCAACGCTTCATATCGTTAGTGCGTCCCGGGCTATAACAACTGATGGTGGGGTCTCTGGGAGACTTAATTACTACTTAGCCTAAAGGTAAAATAATTATATTGTCAGCAGTTCTCTAGGACAGCGAAAATTGTAATTGTTCAATTATATAGCATTGGGGAAATTGGAACTACAGCCCCCGCTAATATCCTCCTATTGTGTTTGAACAGTCCATTTATCGGATTGAAAATTAAATTATACAAATATAATCTTGCGGTCAGATCAGCACACAACTCGAGCAATATTGTTTCATATTATAAAGTTTCTGGGAGTACAATTTACCTTACTACCTGACCGCAAGATTATATTTGTATAATTTAATTTTCAATTCGATAAGTGGACTGTTCAAATACACTACCTGAACACACATCCATCATAAGACTCCTTCACTGACAATAGGAGGATATTAGCGGGGGCTGTAGTTCCAATTTCCCCTATGCTATATAATTGAACGATTACAATTTTCGCTGTCCTAGAGAACTGCTGGCAATATAAGAGACTGATATTATTCCCTCCTTAACATTAATATTTACATTATTTAGTGCCTGATTTCTATTTTTTTGCCATAATACTGAATATACCGTTATGCAGTGGATGACCCCCCACACAACTTACAGAGTGTGTTTAGATAACTGCAAATCCATGCAGTCATACTAGTATTTTCTCACTTGCTTACCTCAGTAGCATTACTCTATCTCTGCCACATCCTTTGACTCTTTGACCATTGCTAGGCACCCAAGTGTGTTTTTAATTTAATCTTTTATTTTTATCATTTCTATATTATTAAAAGTTATGTTTTAATATCATAGCTATAATTGATCATCCTATTTGTCCAGTTTCTCCTCTTTGCTGTGCTATTTGTTGAATAATTATTGGTAAGTTGATAATTCATTAACCCCTGGAGTGCTTCATGTGCCAAACATATATTATGACATGCTGGCCTGTTTGTTATTCTGAACTAGCTTGATTCAGACTTTACTTATTTATGTGTGCACAAAAAAATTGGATGTCAATATTTTATTCTGGGATAGATGTACCAGGCCACTAAAAAGATGGGGCTAGAGGTGGGTTTAAGGTAAATTCACATCAGTAGGTTTAGCAAAATAAAAAAAATAAAAATTTCTTATTGATCTCCCAGTGTATTTATATGCATGTGTATGTATATAAAGAAAGAATCAAAAGAAAATGAAACAATTCCTCACCCACTCCCTCTTCCCTCCCTCCTCCCTTGCTTTTCCTCTTTCCTTCTCTTCTCCCTCTTCCCTCCTGCTCTATTCTCCACAAAGGCCCAGTGGAGGCTCCTCCATATGTGCACTGTTGCACGTGAACCCCCAGGGGGCAGAGGAGAGGGACAAAAATGAGCAGAACTTAAGAAAAAAAAAACTGAGAAAAAAAAATTATGAAATTTTTTATTTTTATTTATATTATTTTATATTATATTTATGTATTATTTTCCTGTGTGCTGTCTTCTGTGAGACTGTGCAGTGTAACTATCATCATGACATCATGCATATTAGTCTGGCTGAAACCTGAAAGTGGAAAGGGCTGTTTTGCCTATACTTCTATGTATCGCACGTGCGATACATAGAAGTATAGGCAAAAGCACTTTTCACTTTAAAACTGCATTGACTACAGCGCCACCTACAGGGCAGCCCATA
>NC_069505.1:471218861-471231361 GCF_027579735.1 Bombina bombina | reverse complement strand
GCGGCATCAATATATTAAGCATACAAGCTATATTAAGTATTTCGTCAACAAACAATAACTCATACACAGTTGTGTGTAAAGTGTTATAAATAAGTACTAACGCAAACTTAAGTGTAGTGGATAAACCAAATTAGATCGCCGTAATAATATCCCTGATCGGCTGATCAGATGCCATTGTATATATAGGTCTCCATGGCAACTGTAGTCATGGTTATAATAAACTATGATAAATCGTGTCTCAACACTGTGATTAATTGCATAGTGTAGCACACAGATGTATGTGACAATATGTGATAATCATTCTTAATCACTTCTATACATTAAAGAAAGCGATAGTATATATACATACATGAATAGATAGATACAGATTTAGATTTATATACAGAAAGTGGGGATTCTTGCTGAGCTTGTTACCCATTAATAAAATGATATTAAATGACTTTATGTATTCAATGGGCATTTATCCTGGCTGTACGCCTACAGTATCTATTTCCAATTATATATAAATGTGTATTTCAGTGGAAAATGTGAAAATAGGTAATATACTAGGATCAATTGGGGGCAAAGTTATTGTACATCACCGAGATGGTTTATATATGTACCTCATTGCGACTGTGCTACATTTACGGCCACACTCAAATATAAAGCCCAACTAAAAGTGAAAATAGAGATATACACCTAATTTTACAGTGAAATCTCAAGGGTACGTAGATTGTCAGGCTTATTTAGAGAGATGTATGTATTGACCTCTGTCAATCAAAAGTAAGTACTTTTACCCAAAGTTGGAGAGATACCTCAATGTATCTCTAAGAAATGCCTTATTATGTCTTATGGGACAATTCATAGTGATATGTGGAGATAATGCATCTGATATAGATTCATCATTATCACACATACACACAGAAATAGGCTGGACCAACTTATAAGAGACCAAGCATTATCAAATAAAGATTGTCCATCTTGTTACTCCCTCACATTCAGAGGTATTTCAATGAATTCCTAATCAAAGGTCTAAAGTGCATAAGTAGGTAACTGTACCTCAGGGGCCAGGCTTCCACAGCCTAGATGGGAGCTATCACTTCCACCAGGTTGTGTCGTAAGCGACCAGACACCACTACTCATAAGAGCAATGGGGCTAGAAGCCACACGTAGCCACAATGACCCTGGGTTGTACCCTAAGTATGTAGCACTACCCTGTGGGATCAAATAAGATTTTTAAAATCTGGGGTGGTGTTTAATCCGCCTGGATGTATAGTTCCAAGTTTGAAGATCCACTGAGCTTCACGTTTGAGAAGTGTCTTGCTCCTGTCCCCTCCTCGGTCTAATGGGGGTATGTGGTCAATGAGGATGTAACGTATGGAAGAAACAGCATGGCCTTGCTTGGCACAATGGCGTGCCACAGGTTGTTCGGAATCTCCCTGTTTCAGTGCAGATCTTATTGCATGCCTGTGATTTGCCATTCGTTCACGTAACGTGCCTGTGGTTTTACCCACATAGAAGCACGAGCATGGGCAAAAAAGGAGGTACACTACGTGTGTAGTAGTACACGTAATAGAATGTTTAATCTCGTACCTCCTGTTTGTATGTGGGTGATGAAAGGTTTTGGTACTAACCAGGCCATTACATATTGTGCAGCCTAAGCACCTATAGGACCCTTTAATATTTGTTGTAGCCCCAGTGGTGTAACTTGATTTCTGATCTGTTCGCATTAAAAGGTCCTTTAGATTAGTGCCCCTCCTGAAACCCACCATGGGTTGTAACTGTCGGGTAAATGATAATTTCGGATCGGAAGACATTATGGGCCAGTGCTGATGTAAAATACGTCCAGTGTTCTTGGTAGCTGGAGTGAATGTTGTTGACATGATTAACTTGTTGCTCGTGTCTCTCTTTGGTGTAGACTTAATCAGTTCACTTTGAGTAAGTGTAGATACTGTGGTCAAGTTACACCACTGGGGCTACAACAAATATTAAAGGGTCCTATAGGTGCTTAGGCTGCACAACATGTAATGGCCTGGTTAGTACCAAAACCTTTCATCACCCACATACAAACAGGAGGTACGAGATTAAACATTCTATTACGTGTACTACTACACACGTAGTGTACCTCCTTTTTTGCCCATGCTCGTGCTTCTATGTGGGTAAAACCACAGGCACGTTACGTGAACGAATGGCAAATCACAGGCATGCAATAAGATCTGCACTGAAACAGGGAGATTCCGAACAACCTGTGGCACGCCATTGTGCCAAGCAAGGCCACGCTGTTTCTTCCATACGTTACATCCTCATTGACCACATACCCCCATTAGACCGAGGAGGGGACAGGAGCAAGACACTGCTCAAACGTGAAGCTCAGTGGATCTTCAAACTTGGAACTATACATCCAGGCGGATTAAACACCACCCCAGATTTTAAAAATCTTATTTGATCCCACAGGGTAGTGCTACATACTTAGGGTACAACCCAGGGTCATTGTGGCTATGTGTGGCTTCTAGCCCCATTGCTCTTATGAGTAGTGGTGTCTGGTCGCTTATGACACAACCTGGTGGAAGTGATAGCTCCCATCTAGGCTGTGGAAGCCTGGCCCCTGAGGTACAGTTACCTACTTATGCACTTTAGACCTTTGATTGGGAATTCATTGAAATACCTCTGAATGTGAGGGAGTAACAAGATGGACAATCTTTATTTGATAATACTTGGTCTCTTATAAGTTGGTCCAGCCTATTTCTGTGTGTATGTGTGATAATGATGAATCTATACCAGATGCATATAATATTTATCTCCACATATCACTATGAATTGTCCCATAAGACATAATAAGGCATTTCTTAGAGATACATTGAGGTATCTCTCCAACTTTGGGTAAAAGTACATACTTTTGATTGACAGAGGTCAATACATACATCTCTCTAAATAAGCCTGACAATCTACGTACCCTTGAGATTTCACTGTAAAATTAGGTGTATATCTCTATTTTCACTTTTAGTTGGGCTTTATATTTGAGTGTGGCCGTAAACGTAGCACAGTCGCATTGAGGTACATATATAAACCATCTCGGTGATGTACAATAACTTTGCCCCCAATTGATCCTAGTATATTACCTATTTTCACATTTTCCACTGAAATACACATTTATATATCATTGGAAATAGATACTGTAGGCGTACAACCAGGATAAGTGCCCATTGAATACATAAAGTCATTTAATATCATTTTATTAATGGGTAACAAGCTCAGCAAGAATCCCCACTTTCTGTATATAAATCTAAATCTGTATCTATCTATTCATGTATGTATATATACTATCGCTTTTTTTAATGTATAGAAGTGATTAAGAATGATTATCACATATTGTCACATACATCTGTGTGCTACACTATGCAATTAATCACAGTGTTGAGACACGATTTATCATAGTTTATTATAACCATGACTACAGTTGCCATGGAGACCTATATATACAATGGCATCTGATCAGCCGATCAGGGATATTATTACGGCGATCTAATTTGGTTTATCCACTACACTTAAGTTTGCGTTAGTACTTATTTATAACACTTTACACACAACTGTGTATGAGTTATTGTTTGCTGACGAAATACTTAATATAGCTTGTATGCTTAATATATTGATGCCGCGAAACCGGAAGTGAGATAATATCACTTCCGGTAGGCATCAGCACTGTGGAACGCAAGATGCGTTCCACGCTCGAGATTTGGCGCACTTTGGAGTAACACTTGTTTGGTGAGTGATATTTGAAACACTATAAATTGTTTAAGTTTTGTCTATTTGTTTATGCTGATGAAGGGGTTGTGAACCCCGAAAACGTTCCAATAAAGAAATTTGTGCATTTACATCTGTTACATATGCTATTTATATTTGCACCCAGGCCATTGTCTCTCGGTGGGCTGAACTGGAAATTGTTTGGATATTATTTTATGGCCAGCGGAACCCCCTACTTTTGACCTGATTAGTTTCTCCATCTCCAGCGCTCCACTTTGTGGGTTTTCTCTTGCTGTACAGTTTTGGGACCTTTTACCATCTGGCCTTTTTTTGACTGTCATTATTTTCCTGACTTTGTGTTATTTACCCATTTGGACACTTTCTACTGGGATTCAGCTGTTGACAAAACCTCACTGTTGATTGACATTTATTTGCCGTTGTTTTGTACCTGTGGAATAACATTCAAATCAATTCAGGAACTAATTTCCTTGTTTATACATCTATTTATTTCCTGATTTCAGCATGTCTATATCACAGACACAGGAGGAACAAATTTTTATCGACCCAGATTCACAGAGTGGGGATTTAACTTGTCAAGCTGTGGAAGCCCAGACTGGCACTGTATCATACACTCCAGATGACGCCATCCGGATCTTGTTCGCACCCATCTCCAAGACTGTTGGTGAGACCCCAATTAATTTATACCATACTTTATTGAAGCTGAAAAAAAGAGAGGTTGATCTCACCTTACATGGTAGTTACTTATCCGATTATTTTAGAACAGGCCATATTCCCCGTGGCTTCAGGGTCCATAATGTACCAACTATTGGGCGAGACAATCCAGAGTTTAGAAAAAAGTGGTGCTTCATTTTGAACAAGTGTTCTTTAGACTTAATCTTACTTGTCATAGAGGAAGTTACTGCTATCTTAGGCCGAGTTAAAATTGAAATACAGACCTTTGAAAATACACACAAGGCTACACTTACTAATGACACACAAGAAAACTGGTTATCTAAAATCAAATCTCAGATAGACAAATACCAGACAGACTTAATAACCTTTAAAAATAGGAAGTTAGAAACTGTAAATCAGGACTATAAACAAGGAAAAGTTTATAAATTGCTAACTTCCACACCTGACACAAGAACCAGGAGGAGACAGAGAAATAGACGGGTTCATTTTGATACAGTAGACACAAGTGGGGGAGAGTCCACGGATACTGATAGAAACCCTGCTAATACTTCTCTGACCCCACCTGGTTCATATAGACACCAAAATCAATTTGCTGGCCACAAATCTGGAACACATTCTACCCAGAATCATCATTTTTTAGGGGTAACTACCCGCTCCCGGGGTGGGGGCGGCATAATAGACCCCATATTAGGCGGGCAGGGCATAAGACACCGACCCCCCAGACGTCCACGACAGAGGACATAGTAATCAACCTAAGTACACATACCCTCTCTGACAGCAAACGCCAAGTTTTAAACAAAGGGCTATCTTATGTGCCTAGCACAGCCCTATCTGAATTTGACCTCAAACTGGACCTGTATAAATTGAACAAATCCCTCAAGATTAGGGAGTTTTTCCAAAACTCCACATCTAGTTCAACTAAAACACAGGTAGAACTTAAATGTAAAATTCCTAGCAACTTTGAACCGATTAACAGTAGCCCGAGTACCAAAACATTTGTCAGACTAGTCACTCAAGACCTTGAAACAGCTAGACACCAGTCCCTATGGACACACAACCTGTCCAGGGATGAACGTCTAGCGATAAAGACCCTCCAGGATGACTCCTCTATAGTCATCAGGCCTGCAGATAAAGGCGGGGCCATTGTGATACTGAACTATAGAGATTATCGATCTGACATCCTGACCCAGTTGACAGACACACAGACTTATACCGAGTTGCCTAGTGATCCCACTATGAGGTTCAAAAAACAATTGGATGCTCTGATCCAGATGGGTTTTGAACAGGGCTGTTTGTCCGAACATATTCGTGACTTCTGCTCTACCTCTTGCCCAAAAATACCTATTCTATATTCCATCCCTAAGATACACAAAACATTGGACCATCCACCAGGCCGGCCCATTGTGTCAGCGAGGGACTCTCTGACACAACCGGTAGCCCAACTGGTGGATATACTATTACAACCTGTAGGTAGGGAAATAAGGTCATACATCATGGACACAGGTGACTTTATTCGCAAGATACGGACTGTTGATGTCCAGCAAGATGACTTATTGGTCAGTCTGGACGTCAACAGTCTGTATACCATTATCCCCCATACCGAGGGCCTTAAAGCTGTACAGGAACATATCACTAACAACTCTCTCTATGAAGGTCCACCGGTTGAGTATTTTCTCTCTCTGATTGAATACTGTTTGTACAAAAATTACTTTAGATTTGAAAGTAAGTTTTATTTGCAAACAGCTGGTACGGCCATGGGTTCCTCCATGGCCCCCGCATACGCCAACATATACATGTCTCAATTTGAAAATCTATATCTGTGACATACTGTCAATTCAGCTGTAATATGCTATTACAGATATATTGACAACATTTTCATGGTGTGGCGGGGGACCATGGAGGACCTCCAAACCTGGTTTGAAAGGTACAACATGGCCACCAGTAATGTAAAATTCAAGATGACTGTTGATAGACAGACTATCAACTTCCTGGATTTGACGGTCTTTAAAAATGCACACCAACTGGGTCCCACTCTATATCACAAACAAACTGACCGTAATTCTATATTGAGAGCAGACAGCTGTCACCCTCCTGCCCTTCTAAAGGGCATAGTCAAGTCTCAATTTATCAGAACAATGAGAAATAATTCAGATGTGAGTACTGGGGTCTCCCAACTGACAGGAGTGGGAGAGAGAATCCGTGATAGGGGGTATAAATCATCGATCATCCAAGACACCATGACCACAGTATCTACACTTACTCAAAGTGAACTGATTAAGTCTACACCAAAGAGACACGAGCAACAAGTTAATCATGTCAACAACATTCACTCCAGCTACCAAGAACACTGGACGTATTTTACATCAGCACTGGCCCATAATGTCTTCCAATCCGAAATTATCATTTACCCGACAGTTACAACCCATGGTGGGTTTCAGGAGGGGCACTAATCTAAAGGACCTTTTAATGCGAACAGATCAGAAATCAAGTTACACCACTGGGGCTACAACAAATATTAAAGGGTCCTATAGGTGCTTAGGCTGCACAACATGTAATGGCCTGGTTAGTACCAAAACCTTTTATCACCCACATACAAACAGGAGGTACGAGATTAAACATTCTATTACGTGTGCTACTACACACGTAGTGTACCTCCTTTTTTGCCCATGCTCGTGCTTCTATGTGGGTAAAACCACAGGCATGTTACGTGAACGAATGGCAAATCACAGGCATGCAATAAGATCTGCACTGAAACAGGGAGATTCCGAATAACCTGTGGCACGCCATTGTGCCAAGCAAGGCCACGCTGTTTCTTCTATACGTTACATCCTCATTGACCACATACCCCCATTAGACCGAGGAGGGGACAGGAGCAAGACACTGCTCAAACGTGAAGCTCAGTGGATCTTCAAACTTGGAACTATACATCCAGGCGGATTAAACACCACCCCAGATTTTAAAAATCTTATTTGATCCCACAGGGTAGTGCTACATACTTAGGGTACAACCCAGGGTCATTGTGGCTACGTGTGGCTTCTAGCCCCATTGCTCTTATGAGTAGTGGTGTCTGGTCGCTTACGACACAACCTGGTGGAAGTGATAGCTCCCATCTAGGCTGTGGAAGCCTGGCCCCTGAGGTACAGTTACCTACTTATGCACTTTAGACCTTTGATTGGGAATTCATTGAAATACCTCTGAATGTGAGGGAGTAACAAGATGGACAATCTTTATTTGATAATACTTGGTCTCTTATAAGTTGGTCCAGCCTATTTCTGTGTGTATGTGTGATAATGATGAATCTATACCAGATGCATATAATATTTATCTCCACATATCACTATGAATTGTCCCATAAGACATAAGGCATTTCTTAGAGATACATTGAGGTATCTCTCCAACTTTGGGTAAAAGTACTTACTTTTGATTGACAGAGGTCAATACATACATCTCTCTAAATAAGCCTGACAATCTACGTACCCTTGAGATTTCACTGTAAAATTAGGTGTATATCTCTATTTTCACTTTTAGTTGGACTTTATATTTGAGTGTGGCCGTAAACGTAGCACAGTCGCATTGAGGTACATATATAAACCATCTCGGTGATGTACAATAACTTTGCCCCCAATTGATCCTAGTATATTACCTATTTTTACATTTTCCACTGAAATACACATTTATATATCATTGGAAATAGATACTGTAGGCGTACAGCCAGGATAAGTGCCCATTGAATACATAAAGTCATTTAATATCATTTTATTAATGGGTAACAAGCTCAGCAAGAATCCCCACTTTCTGTATATATAAATCTAAATCTGTATCTATCTATTCATGTATGTATATATACTATCGCTTTTTTTAATGTATAGAAGTGATTAAGAATGATTATCACATATTGTCACATACATCTGTGTGCTACACTATGCAATTAATCACAGTGTTGAGACACAATTTATCATTGTTTATTATAACTATGACTACAGTTGCCATGGAGACCTATATATACAATGGCATCTGATCAGCCGATCAGGGATATTATTACGGCGATCTAATTTGGTTTATTTACTACACTTAAGTTTGCGTTAGTACTTATTTATAACACTTTACACACAACTGTGTATGAGTTATTGTTTGTTGACGAAATACTTAATATAGCTTGTATGCTTAATATATTGATGCCGTGAAACCGGAAGTGAGATAATATCACTTCCGGTAGGCATCAGCACTGTGGAACGCAAGATGCGTTCCACGCTCGAGATTTGGCGCACTTTGGAGTAACACTTGTTTGGTGAGTGATATTTGAAACACTATAAATTGTTTAAGTTTTGTCTATGTGTTTATGCTGATGAAGGGGTTGTGAACCCCGAAAACGTTCCAATAAAGACATTTGTGGAAGTCCTGAGAGTGCATTTACATATGCTATTTATATTTGCACCCAGGCCATATATAGTAACTGCAGGGTGTATGTGGTGCTCTTGTCTTTCAATATACACAGGTTAGTTATGTACATACAACACACAGTAATACACATAACACACTGCCCTCACCTTGTACAAGGATATGTTAAGGTAACTGGCAGAGTGTGTGTGTGTATGTGTGTGTATATATATATATATATATATATATATATATATATACACACAATGAAATGGGCGGAGCCATCTGAGGGGCGGGGCTAGTGCTCCCCCATCTTCAAAAGTCACCAGCCGCCACTGCAAAGGCCAGTGACCCGTCACAAAGTTTCTCTTTCACTAGCACGCAGATTAACTAAAGCCCAACTTTCCTTTACTCTTTGCCTTTGTGCGCGCTCATAGGCCACTACTCGGACACTCATATATTGTTATATTAAACTTGTTCGCATGATTGATTCCACAATCTGTAAAGTACAATGGTCTAAGGTGAGAACCTTTGTTTGTTGTCTTTAATGCTTACTCTGAATAGGATCATGCTGTAAAATGGTCCTCTCTGTTTGATTGTGACTTAATTGTGTTATTTGCACACTGTATTGTTACTTATTTTTCAATAAAAATATATAAAAAAAAAGAAAATGAAACGATAGTGTATAACCTCAGTTCACGCCCTCTTACTACTGACGATATCAGTGTACTCAACAAAGGCTTATCCTTTGTACCTACCCCCAAGTATGATCTATTTGATATGTGTGTGGATATGGGACGTTTTCAAAGACAACTTAAACTTAGAGATTTTTTTAAGGATAAAGGCGAGTATGCACATAAACCTTTTAAGGCTGCAAGCACCTTTGAACCTCCCAATACACACTCATCTATTAAAACATTCCACCACATTTGTACTTCTACCATCTCAGAGCTACACCAGTCCCTACCACGTTATAGGGATAATCTTACTAAAGCTGAAAGACTTGCTATTAAGTCTCTGTCGACTGACAGTGGCATAGTGATTAGTCCTGTGGATAAGGGAGGAGCCACCGTAATTTTGGATTACTCCCAATATAAAACTGAGGCTATGAGACAATTACTTGATACCACTACCTACCGTAAACTTCACATGAATCCCACTAGAATGTACAAAAAAGAGATTGATGAATTTCTTAATTTGGCTTATCAAGCTAGTGTCATTGATGAGGACGCACTAGGTTACCTTACTGTGGATTACCCGATTTGCCCGATTCTGTACTTGCTCCCCAAAATCCACAAGTCATTGGATAAACCCCCTGGCAGACCCATTGTGTCTGCAAGGGGGTCATTATTACAGCCGCTGGCTGAATTTGTAGATTTTTATTTACAGACTGTGGTTCAGAATACCCAAGTGCATCTTAAAGATTCATTTGAATTGATTAACTTGTTGAGAAATAGAGGATATTAACCCCACTGACATTTTGGTAACCATGGACGTGGTGAGTTTGTATACGGTCATTCCCCATGCACATGGGATAGCCATGATTAGACAAGCCCTTATTAACAACACCCACTATGTGGGCCCCCTATTGAGTTCCTACTACATCTTATAGAATTCTGTTTGGAAAAAACTTTTTTCGTTTTGAAGAGTCTTTCTACCTTCAAACCATGGGTACGGCGATGGGGTCTAATATGGCCCCATCCTACGCCAATATTTACATGGCTATGTATGAGCAACAATATATTTTTTCGAAACAGTTGCCACTCAAATTTTATACTCGGTACATAGACGATGTGTTTTTGATTTGGAGTAGTATTCCTGTCTCTCTGACTGAATGGGTGAATGATCTCAATACACTCGACTCGACTATTTGGTTCAAAATGGAACAAAGCACTGACTGTATACATTTCCTTGACTTAGAGATTTTTAAAGTTGAGACGGAGGGCATAAGTACACTACATACCACCCTATACAAGAAAGAGACTGATAGGAACTCTACACTCCATTACAACAGCTTTCATCCTAGGTTCCAAAAAGATGGGGTGAGTTCCTCGCAGCTCCTGCGGGTGGTCCGCAACAATACGGATGACATACGCAAAGTATCACAACTTGAAGAGATGTCCCAAAGATTTCTCAAACAGGGGTATCCGTTGTCTTTGATTGAACAACAACGTCAGAAAGCTAGCGAATGGACACAGGATGCTGTGATCGCCAGGAAGTCTACTACTGAGACCCGTGATCGATTGAATTTCCTTACCACCTATACTCCTGGGTCTGAACTAATGGGTGCCACCATCAAGAAAAATTGGCTGATGCTGTCCAAGGATTCCAGCCTACCATTTTCAGATGCACCAACACCACGGATGGTGTACAAGAGGGCTAGCAATCTACGAGATTTGCTAGTACTGAATGATCCCGTGCATTGTTATGCAAGACAAGGTTGGCTACCCAAGGGTAAGCCGGGATGTTATAGGTGTGGCAACTGTGTGACATGCAATAGCCTCATCATTGGGAATTCATTCCAACACCCGCACACCAACAAGCGGTTTAAGATTAACCACAGGCTCACATGTACGTCTGACTTTGTCATTTACGCCATTATCTGCCCATGCTCCATGTATTATATTGGAAAGACGGTGACATCCTTCAGGGAAAGATTTGCTAACCATAAGTCTGCTATACGGCAGGCTCTTGACAAAGGACATTCGGACCAGCCGGTGGCACGTCATTTTCTCAATGCTGGACACTCAATTGCACCACTTCGCACCATCCTGATTGATCATGTACCCCGCTCTAACAGGGGGGGGGGGGTGACAGAGGACAGAGACTACTACAACTGTAAGCACTTTGGATATTCAACCTTGACATGGTTACCCCCGTGGATTAAACACAAACATTGACTTTGGCTGCTGCTATAAAACCAGATGAAGATTTTCATCCGTGTCTGTTTGTTATATGATGTATCTTTTCTAACTCCCCTGCTAATAATGTGGCCGGTATTGGTCCCTTAGCATAGTTGATATGTATTATGTTATACACACTATGTTCTTGCATCTATCGTTTGTTGATATGCTGGGGTTAGATCAATCTTTGTGGGTCTGTCACCTTGATACCTATGAGTATAGAGGGTGCTACCCGCACTGCTAGATTTATATTATTATGTTGAATTAAGCCCCTGTAACCATGTTCTCTTTATTTACACTTTATTTGTTTTGGGTGTTTATGGCTGCTGTCATATTGGCCCCTGTCAGTATTCGCCGCTTGTGGTACCGCCCACATTTCACATGTGTGCTTGCTTTACACAGTAATGAGCTTGACTCATTTGTCTATGCATGACAAGCTAGGGGTTGAGCCGGCTGATCCATTCCCAGGTGTTGTGCCTTGTCTTGTCTTGTGTACCGCTCGGGCGTCCTGATTGGCTATGACTTAAGGGAGGTTGGAATTTAAAGGTGGAGGGTAGCAGTATGGGTTATGTCTGTCCTGGCTTATGTTTACCATTGACAAAAGCACATGTGAGGGCTGAAACATTTGGTTATTTAGACATTAAACAGATTATATATATATTCCTGCTGTGCCTTCTGTGTGAAGTTCTTGCTGGATACGGAACCCATCCATTTGGATCCTTCACCACTTGCTATTGTTTGTTCATTTAGCAGTGCACCAGGTTGTTGCTGTTCTGAGGAGTGCCGTTTCCACTACGCTCTTTATAT
>NC_069505.1:470858861-470888861 GCF_027579735.1 Bombina bombina | reverse complement strand
TCTGCTCACATACACACTCACACAATTCTGTGGCACAGTGCCAGTTACTAAGCAATTAGAATGATACACAATCTCTTCTCTACTCACTACTGTATTGTAAAAATAGAAATAAGTTACCATACAAGTTTTACACAAAGTTATCAATACTGCCAACACAGCAGCTGCAATATGGTGTTCATATGCACGTGCACATCCCACTTAGGTATGCTCTTCAACAAAGGACACCAAAGGATACCAAAAGAATGAAGTACATAATAATAAAAGTAAAATAGAAAGTTTTTTTTTGTGTGTGCAATTTCTATCTGAATGATGGAAATTTAATTATGACTTTTATGTTCCATTCAAAAACTAAATTTGATTTGCTGACTTGGGGCCAGTAACAGTTAATGCTAATTTTCAAAATATAAATGACTGGAAACGTCTATTAAAATAGTATGCTCTACCTCAATCATGAAAGTTTAATTTTAAATGTCTCCCTTTGACTATGTGTTTAACAAGTTACTTTACAGTGGCATTATTTCTAAAAACATTTAACTGCAATAATTACATATATTTTTTAAATGACTCATCTCCTTTTATTAATATAAACTTGTATAAAAGCAGCACATATTAAAAACACAATGCAACAGCTTTCAATTGATTTGTGAATTACAAGTTATCAGCAGTCTTTAAATAAATGGAGACACAGAGAAAAATAAAAATATACTGCATCCTCTGAGTGAACAGACATAACATATATGGTGTTTGTACCTAATTAAATCAAATAACCATGAAAAAGGGAGGCTTAGCAATATTCAATGTCAAAAACTTTAGTTTAAATAATTTGGACACTGCACACTTAACTTCAAACTCTAGGTTTTAAATGATGGATTTAAATTTGAATTGCCCCTTTGACTTCCTGTAAGTATTGGGTTATGCTCACTTACTGTCCCCCCTGTTAATGATCTGTATCTGAACACAATTCAACAAAAACACTAAACCACATTCATTAAATTATCATTTTCACTAACAGAATCCATTTCAGTAAAATCTACGGCTGCAGCACTTACTACAATAAAATGTGGCTGAAACACTGCTCTCTCTGCCTCTCTCCCTTTCCTGCTCTGTAAGGATTCAGGAAGTGACAGTGGAACAGAGGGGAAGAACAGAACTCTCTTTTTCACTTTAGCAAAGCTGTCAGCTTCACAGGACAGCAACAAACTAAATGAAAGTTGTTTTTTTCCGTTTTTGTTTTGTTTTATATGATTTAACATCCAGCCCCAACCCTAAATTCCACTTACTAATGCCCCTCACTGGATTGGGTCAGCCCAAATGGGACTGCCTCAAATAAGCAAATAATGGGCCATGCAATGATCTTAACCACTTTCATCCAGTAGATGGCGCAGCATGTTGTGTAATGGTGGGCAGACCTGCTTGTGCCTCTCCATTGCACAACATGTAGCTGTGAAAAAAAAATGCTGTGGGAAAAAAATAGCATTTTTTTTATTTTTTTAAAGCCAATAAAAAAAATATTTTTTTTTGCCCATATGAGAGGTGAAGCACTGCCTCACCTGCCTCTAGTGACTGCACATCACTGGTGTCAGTATAATCATATGTTAGTGAGTGTATTTATATATGTGTGTGTAGTATTAGCACATTACACACTGTGTGTCAGTATACGCATATGTTAGTGAGTGTATTTATATATGTGTGTGTGTGTGTAGTATTAGCACATCACACACTGTGTGTCAGTATAATCATATGTTAGTGAGTGTATTTATATATGTGTGTGTGTAGTATTAGCATTAGCACATTACACACTGTGTGTCAGTATAATCATATGTTAGTGAGTGTATTTATATATGTGTGTGTGTAGTATTAGCACATCACACATTGTGTGTCAGTATAATCATATGTTAGTGAGTGTATTTATATGTGTGTGTAGTATTAGCATTAGCACATTACACACTGTGTGTCAGTATAATCATATGCTAGTGAGTGTATTTATATATGTGTGTGTGTAGTATTAGCAGATTACACACTGTGTGTCAGTATAATCATATGTTAGTGAGTGTATTTATATGTGTGTGTAGTATTAGCACATCACACACTGTGTGTCAGTATAATCATATGTTAGTGAGTGTATCTATCTATCTATCTATCTATGTGTGTGTGTGTGTGTGTGTGTGTGTGTGTAGTATTAGCACATTACACACTGTGTGTCAGTATAATCATATGTTAGTGAGTGTATTTATATGTGTGTGTAGTATTAGCACATCACACTGTGTGTCAGTATAATTATATGTTAGTGAGTGTATCTATCTATCTATCTATCTATCTCTATATATATATGTGTGTGTGTAGTATTAGCACATTACACTGTATTGACATAATCATATGTGATCTCTTCTGTGCACATGCAGCCGGACCATCCAGTGCTGCTGTAGAAAACTGCCCCTGCAACACCAGGAAAAGAAAAAGGGAAAGATTGCCCTCTTTTCTGGTGAGTATTTGTGTGTTTAGGGCTGTTGTTTTCAGTAACTATATCCTCAGTCACTGCAGTATGTGCATTTATACAGCTATAGGATCAGTGCTGGTTCCAGGGTGCTGGGATTGCCATATCCCACATTACTAAAACAGCACCCCAAAACCTGATGTGAATTTACACGCTAGTGTCTCTTTTACATGCTCAGTGCTCTAGGCCCAGCAAGGAGAGGAGAAGAAGAGAATTTAAACACAAATAGAGATTGGATTAAGTTGTAGAAGATCAGGTTCCACTCTGTGCCCCTGTTCCACTGATATTTAGACTTGTTGTAACCCCAAATGTTATGTGTAGTATCAGCTGGTATAGGAAAATAACATAAAATCATTCTGTAAAATGTGCTCACATGATATTACACAATGGAACCTTATAACCAGCAGCTAAGTTACATTGTCTCTAGCGTATGATGTCATTCACATGCGCCTTCCCAGGATTGGTGGGAAATATAATTCTATCTCATAAGCTTTAGTCCATCCAGTGATTATGACTCTAGTCTTCACATGATATTCTATAATATACAAAGCATCATGTGATTTTGTTGCACATTTCTCCTTTCTCAGTAAATACATCTCATGTGAACCAATCACTATAAAGGAGTTCTAATGCTAAATCATTTTCTTCAGGCCAGTAGCAAGCCGCTGGTCATTGTGATGTTAGTAATGGCAGTAACATACAGCGCTGTACTGCAGTGACAGTAGCTAGAATTGTATCTATTAATCTCCATGACAGGCGGTGGAATACATGTGCACAGTTATATTTCCCTTTCCCAGACGTTCCTTCTTACTACTTATATTTCCCTATTGTGCAGCCAATCAGGGATACATCTGAGGCATCATCTGGAGCATCATCCCAGAGCGGGCACAGTTCCACCTTGCCCTTAAAGAAGAGGAAGTTGTTCTCTTATCCTTAAAAAGGGTCAATCCACGTAAGTGCTTATTTCCTCTCTATGCTTTATTAAATCATTGCTGCTAACTTCACATGCCTGAGCTTTAGAATATGAAACTGTTATCTACATCTATAGCTAAGTCAGAAGAACATCGCTATTGCCATTTTAATTACATTCCCGTTCTTTTGGGCCTTAATCCTGACCGCCCATACCAGTTTGCTGGTTTTAGTTTCTCATATTTCCCTTCTTTATGTTAGTGAGAAATTGTGTTTATTTAATAGGGAGCAGCGAAGTCATTTACCCTATCTAGTTTAAAATAAATTAAGTCAAATACTTTTTCTGTTTATCATGATACTGTAATTTGATGAAATAGGAAATGTATGTCACAACATACTTAGTATTCCACTCAGTATTCCTGCTTAAGGGATTAAATGCCATATACTCCTCTGTGGGAAAAATAAATAATAACTTAACTATTTACATATAGTAACGTTTAATGTAAATTTCAACCTTATCTAACATAGAAATAAAAACTCAACAACTTCTTGGTTATATAACCCGCAGGTCACATTTATTGTGGCAACACAAGGAACCAAACGACCAGCACAAATAAACGTGGACCAGGGGGTGGCAATCAGGTACTAGCTAATGCGTAGTAACCCATGCTAACAAGATGGGCAGTTCCAGAGATTCAGGAGAGGGAGCAGAGCGTAGCTCGATACTGGAATGGCTTAGGGAGTTCTTGGCTTCGAATCACACTGGCAGAGGACACCCCAGACATGCAACTGAGGACTTCACCCCTGGCCGGAAATAACCGTCACTCTACCTCGATCACATCCTGCCCCCGGACACTGTCCAACCGCCACGAGATCACCCATATATTCAAGGCAACTCTCGCCACCACCCAAAACTCACACAAATAGGAGTAGGGACTGTCTCAAATCCTCATGGTCAGATAAATGCACCCCGTCGCCTAGGTAGAGGCTCCGGTCAGCTGCCGTAATGTTCCTGTGCTCCACAACAAAGCCCCCAAGCTTGAACATCAATTTTCTCACATCCCTGTTCAGATTTTTTTAGACCTGAAAAGCAGCCCTGTGGTTGGCCATATGCTGCCATGTCAATCTGGGGATAATATTAGACCATCCCATTCTCACACCAGGCATCCAAGCTTTGAACGTGCACAGGTCAGACTGAATCACTGCACTCAAATCCAGTCTGGGAATTGATCCAAGATCTTTTTCCCCCAAGTGGAGGATCAAGACGTGGGGTTTCTCTCAACGCCTCAAGGCATCCTGCAGTAATCCAGGCAAACCTGCCTTGCAAAGGCTGCCCAGTGCACGAACCAGTGCCCCACTATCCAGACATGAAGCCTACCTCTGCAAGGCCCTGCAAAATAAAGCATGTTTTTCATGTTAGATTTTATTACACTTGATTTTATAGTGTGTGTTTTTCTCCATGAATAAAGAATTTTCTTACTACACCTTGTGACTTGCCGGTTTTCTGTTTGCTGCCTTGTGTTTGATAAAGCCCGGAGGGGCGAAACGCGTCAGGGGAGAGCTGTGAACGTGGAGACGCTCATGATATTATTTTAATTGCCTGACACTAGTTTACTGTTTGTTTGTTGCTTAGAATTTTAGCCGCTCAAGCTATAGTTAACTATGTTATACAGTCTGGGTTGTGCCAAGACTTTTATAGCACAGGGCTATACTGTGTAATTTACTTTACTTTGCTAGCCATCCAAGTGAAATTATTTAACTAAAATATATTAGCATTTTATTTAATTTGAATCGGGTTATTCCTTCACTTATATAGTATATACGATCCACAATAGGATCCATAGCATAATTGATTAAATATATAGTATATGAAAACTATGATAACCAAACTGTCATACTACGATAAATATTTTTATATATAGGAAATGATCTAGGGGAGCAGAGAACACACACTAAGTAGCGTTGTATACTGGAGCAATTTATTGCTGTCATCTGGGGCCCAACACACGCTAACAGTATTAACTACCTGATTGTTACTATGTTGCAAAAGTAGGAACGAACTGTTGCCTAATTCACATTAACAAACATTAGATGTCTGGTTTTCCTCTTCCAGTAATTTATTGCAGCTCCATGGCAAACATTTAAAGGGATAGTTATTTCTCTGTGGACATTTAATGAACGATAATACTGAGGAGCTATGAGAGCACATAGTGATCTGCTTATTAACTTTGCAACTATAGAGTGAAGTTGAGTTTACAAATGAATAATATTTATACAATACATTTGTATAATTGCATATATAAGCAAGGATAACATTTGTCACAATATATCTATAAATATATAATTAATTTTATTACTTTGAAATACAACTACAATACTTGTTAGAAGTCTTGCGTTGGCTCTTCTTATACTCTAAGCTACTGTATATTTTTATACTCTGCTCCCACAATGATAGGGTTAAGCCTGTAGTGATATGCTATTAGTTCCTAAACTAACCTACTAATATACTAATATGCTATGAAGTGGAGGTATTACCAGCTTCATAGATGACAAATCAAACATTTTGGATACCGTAATACATTGAGTTATTATAAAACTCAAAAGCAAACACCAACAGTACACGGTGGTTGATATCACACACACTCCAATGGCTGTCTTATATACTTAAGTGAGACTAATTTGCTGATCATCTTAAGCAACTTTACTTTGCATATAAGGGGAATTTATTTATTGTTAATACTCATAGGACAGATTTTCTTTAATAAAACCCCTATTACCTATCTTTTATCACACAGGACTAGTGTTCAGTGTTGTTTTTAATGTTGTGTGTGTTACTCATTTTAGTTTAGACCAATGAAAGTTATATTTTATTAGTTTGGAATTTCACTGCCCATCGGTCAGGGCCTAGAGTGCTATTTGTGCATACTTTTCTAGGTTTTGGTGCACTTCTTCAATGCACCATACCCTATAGTGTTCTGAATAGCTAATACCTTTGCTAACTACTTCATAGTAGATAAGGTTGAAAAAAAGACCGAAGTCCATCGAGTTCAACCTATACAAATCTAAAATACTTACAAAAAGCTCCAGTTAAGCTTAAATAACCTCACTAAAATGTGACACATTTAATACTAGCAATCATATCCATGAATTTTGTTTACATACAGAAATGTATCCAGACTATATTTAAATGTATCTAGGATATTGGCATTCACTACCTCCCTTGGTAATGAGTTCCACAATGTTATTGCTCTTACAGTGAAAAAATGTTTCCGTTGCAGGAGATTAAATCTCATTTCCTCTAACCTTAAATTGTGACCTCTTGTCAGAAACAATTTTCTTTGAATAAACAGAGCTTCTGCCATCTCTGTATATGGGCCTTGAATATATTTATATAAAGTAATCATGTCACCTCTCAAGCGCCTTTTTTCTAAAGAAAACAGACCCAGTTTGGCTAGCCTTTCCTCATAGGTTACATTCTCCAATCCCCTTATTAGGTTTGTGGCCCTTCTCTGAACTTTTTCTAGTTCTGCAATATCTTTTTTTGCGATCGGTCCCCAGAACTGCACTCCATATTCAAGGTGAGGTCTTACCAGGGCTTTATATAGTGGCAGAATTATGCTTTCCTCCCTTGAATCAATGCCTCTTTTAATACATGCTAGTATCTTATTAGCCTTTGAAGCCACTGCCCTGCATTGGGCACCCATCTTTAGCTTGTTATCTATTACTACTCCCAAATCCCTTTCCTCCTCTGTTTGGCTAAGTCTTGTCCCATTTAAAAAATAAGTTGCATGCTTATTTTTACTTCCAAAATGTAGAACCTTGCATTTTCCCGTATTAAATCTCATTTTCCATTTAACTGCCCATACTTCTAATTTTTGCAGATCCCTTTGTAATGAAAATTCATCCTGCTCTGACCTAATGACCTTACTTAATTAGTATCATCTGCAAAAATAGAGATGCCGCTATTTAATCCTTGCTCCAAGTCATTTATAAAAAATATTAAAAAGAACAGGGCCCAGTACTGATCCTTGGGGGACTCCACTGATTACCTTTGTCCAATCTGAGTATGATCCATTTACTACTACTCGTTGCTCCCCATATTTTATCCAGTTATTTATCCATGAGCTAACATTTTCAGCTATTCCCAGTCCCTTAATTTTGTGCATTAATCTCTCATGTTGAACTGTATCAAATGTATTTGCAAAATCTAAGTATATCACATCAACTGATTCCCCTTTATCTATATTTTTATTTACTTCCTCGTAGAATCTAATTAGATTAGTTTGACATGATCTATTTCTCCTAAAACCATGCTGATTAGAACTCATAATCTTGTTTACATGAATATGCTCATCAATATAATCCTGTATAATCCCTTCAAATATCTTCCCACTATTGATGTCAGACTAACTGGTCTATAGTTTCCTGGATCATCCCTGCTTCCCTTTTTGAAGAGTGGCAGCACATCAGCTTTACGCCAATCCTGGGGTACTATGCCTGAGGATAATGAGTCTTGAAAAATTAAGAGTAGAGGTTTGTCTATAACAGTGCTAAATTCCCTTAACACCCTTGGGGGTATTCCATCTGGGCCTGGAGTTTTATTTACCTTAATATTATCCATAAATGATAAAATCTTCCCACAGAACAAACAATGACTAATAGAGATGTAGATATCATTACATTTCTAGAAGACAGCATGCTTCCCATGGTCTCCTCCATAGAAGCAGATCAACTAAACGCCCCTATTAAATCCTAAGAAGTCAAATTAGCTATTAAGGACCTTAAAATAAACAAAGCCCCAGGGCCAGACTGATAATTAGGAGTTTTTTTTATAAAACTTTCTCTGATATACTAATTCCACAACTAACAATTATGTTTAATGCTATTATGCAAGGCAATACAATGCCACAAGAGATGCTGCTGGCTAGGATATCGGTAATACCCAAGCCTGAGGAAAATTAACAATTTTGCCAAAATTACAGACCGATCTCCTTAATAAACCAGGATATTAAATTGTTCACCAAGATCTTGGCAAATAGATTAAATACCCCTTTAATTAAATTGAAACATTTAGATGAAGTAGGCTTTGTGAAATCACGAGAAGCCCCTGATAATATGCGGAAACGAATAGATCTTATCAATTTCACTTCTGTAAATACTATGCCTTCTCTCTTCCTATCATTGGATGCTGAGAAGGCATTTGATAGAGTTTATTATTTATTAAAAAGAAAAAGAAGGTGCCACCATAGTGCACAATCAATGTTGTAGCTAAGGACCAGTGCACATATATATGTACTTACAAGATACAAGGCTTCCTGGATTCTTAAAGTTGCCCAGACAACTTCTCCCGTATTCTCCAAGCCTCTCGATGTTCAAGCCGGCTGCCACCAACAGGATTCATAGAAGTTGTACAAAACTGCAGTGATCGAATAAAAGCTTTCCCAGCTTCAATGTAACCTCTACAGGCTTCAGTGTAATGTTAAAAAGTAGTGCTGGTTCCAATGTAATAAAATAATGCTCGTGGATAAGCCTAATATTATAAAAAGACTTTAATCTTAAAATATAAAACACTAGGGTGAGCTAGTGGTTCCTTGGCTCAGTTCTGAAACAAATGAACATCAGTGAAGGCTTTATCTCTAGAGTGTTTGCTTTATACTCTAGCCCTACTGCTAGAATAAGGGTTAATGACATTTTATCTGACTCATTTGTTATCACGAACGGAACGAGGCAGGGGTGCCCCCTGTCTTCTGTCCTTTTTGCCCTATCAATTGAGGCCCTGGCCCAAAAGATCAGACTTAACCCCCAAATTTTAGGCATAAAAATTAAGGATACCGAATACAAATTAGCTTTATACGCTGATGACATTATTTTCTCCCTGACCAACCCTTCTCAATCATTGGCAGCCCTTCTAGGCGAATTTAGAGACTACGGGGCCCTCTCCAACTTCCACCTTAATATTTCCAAATTAGAAATTTTAAATATCAACTTACCACGAGAGATTATGGCTTCCTTGAGGGCTTCCACCTCCTTGATGGTTCAGCCCTTCGGGATGAAATATCACGGTATATACCTCACTGCAGATCCTCAGGACCTATTTCAAACTAATTATAAGCCCCTTAAAGTTAGCATTGCCAATGACTTATCCAGTTGGAGTAATAAACAGATTTCCTGGATTGGTAGAACGCAGGTTGTCAAGATGAATGTCCTTCCGAGGATCCTTTACTTATTTCAGACCCTCCCCATACCCCTCCCCAGACACTACATTCCTAGTCTTCAAAATATCATAGGACAATAGATATGGCAAAAAATAAAACCCTGTATCCCGAGAACAACTATGCATCTCCCTAGACTCAGAGGAGGCCTGGGAGTACCCAATGTTGAGCTCTATAGACGAGCCACAATTTTACAACACTTGATCGAATGGTGCCATAACTCATTAGATAAGAAATGGGTTCAATTAGATAGAGCAATACTACACATAGACAATATGGCAATATGACAAGATAACACTGGCATGGATGTCACCAAAAGCTAGACCTATAAAGGTCTCCTTTCATCCTCTCTGGACAGAGTTCTTTGCAGTGTGGGATGGGATCTTAAAGACCTCTTCTTATGTATCTTCTCAATTTGCGCCCATGACCCCTTACAGACCCGGCTTGGGGATGCTCTCTGGTACTTTCTCTCGTACACATAACCCTTCTCCACATATTAAATCTCTGACAGTGGGTAACATGCTATTGGGGACAAAGCTTATACCAAAGGAAGAAATAGAAGAGAGGTGTGGAGGGTGCTTCTCATCCTGGCTCGATTACACACGTCTGGCTCATTACATACAATCACACAAAAATAGAAGTGATTTTTTACGACCACTTACGGCTTTTGAAAGCCTATGCGTACAACAAACACAACCTAGACATACCATCTCAAAGATCTATTCTATTCTCTCTACCAATGCAGGTACGATATACCCGTCATTTATACACAGATGGACAGCAGACTTTGATAGACAGATCGACCCTCAGGAATGGGATAGGGCCTTTAAGCATTCGAAGGAGGCCTCTGTCTCCTCAAGCATTATAGAAATGAACTACAAACTAATGGCCAGATGGTACCTGACTCCCGCTAGAATCTGCCGGATCTATGTGAGGGGAGGTGGGAGATGTTGGAGGGGATTTGGAGAGGAGGCAGATATGTTACATATCTGGTGGTCCTGCGAGATGCTGGGCTCTCTGTGGTCGGATGTGTTAACAGAAATAAATGAAAAACTAGGGCTACAGGTTCCGGATGATCCAGGTATCTTGGTCTTCCTGGGCCTACCCAAGGTAAAAAGTAAACCCAAAAGGTCCCTACTATGGCGCCTAGTTATCAAAGAGTCTAATATGGTGCATTCGAGACGTCAAGTACGCTCGCCATACTTCGCCATACATCGCCGTCGTGGACCGTAATACGTTCGCCATAGTTATCAAAAAACCCGTCCAAAATATGCGCGTCAAGTACGGTGCGAAGAGAAGCGGACTGTTGTTAACTAACAGTCATCGACATCTCAGCGATTCAAGCTTTTCCCAACTTTATTTATATCTCCAGTAAATTCAATGAACAGAGCACATACTTTTTTAGCAGATGATTGTATATATATACTGCAATTTTTTTTTTGCTATAGAATTTTAAATATAGCAAGTAGCGACATATTCTGATAAAAATGTAGAGTGTTTCTTTTTCTTAAAAATGTCATATATTGTACATATTTAATTATTATATCATTATATTTTCAACTTTAATATGTAAATATATATACACAGTATATGTATTTAATATCTATCAATATCTGAAGGGGATATGACACAAATATTTACACCAGTGGGAGCTAGCTGATCGTTGAGCCTACTATGTATTTCTTTTGTCTGTATATTTATTCATTGCGACAAGTAAGGTCCAACACTTTGCACAAACTAATTTTTAAAGAGAGACACACTTGGAGCCTAATTCATTGACAAAAAATTTCATTTTGTATTCTATATCGAATGCATTAAATGCCCCCCCCCCCCTAGTGTCAACATAATTTCTAATTTACATGTTTCTTTTGCAGCATCATATAGATAGATATAGATAGATATAGATATGTATATATCTATCTATATTTATATATCTGAAGGGGATAGCAAACGACAAATATCTACACCAGTGGGAGCTAGCTTACCTTTGAGCCTATAATGTTTTTTTTTGTCTTTCTATATCAATTAATTGCGACAAGTTAGGTCCCACACTGTGCTCAATATATGTAATCCCTATTATTTAGAGAGAGACACACTTGTAGCCTAATTCATTACAGGCATTTTTTCTTTTTGTATATTGGATCTAATGCATTAAATGTCTCCCCCCCCCCCCCACAGTGTCTACATATTATTTTCTAATAGACTTCTGTTTCTTTTGCATCATATATATATATATATATATATATATATATATATATAGATAGAGAGAGAGAGAGAGAGAGAGAGAGATCTATTTATAGCTATCACTTAATATCTCTCTCTCTGTATGTAAAAGAACACTTTGGGCTCCATGTACTAAGAGGCGGGCGGACAGCTTCTTAACTCGCGAAGCTGTCCGCCCGCCTCCGCTACACACGGGCAGCGGATCTATTGATCCGCTTGCCCGTATGTACCATTACACACTCAGCGGAGTGTGTAATGCCCGCCCCTTCAGTCGCGCGACCAATCACGCGACTGAAGGGGCTGTCAATCACCGAGAGCGAGCGAGCTCTCGGTGATTTTGCTTCGCCACCTAAGAGGTGGCGTAGGGTGTAGGAAGCAGCGGTCTAATGACCGCTGCTTCTTACATTGCGGGAAGCAGGCTCGCATATGCGAACCTGCCCCGCAAAGGCTCCGGAGCAGCTTTCGCTGCTTCGTACATGGAGCCCAAAGTAAGTAGCGCACACATAGACTTTAGCAATATAATTTCAAAAGGTAACTGTATACCACTCACTGTCCGGTAACACGCTGGGGAGCAATTGGCTCAGAGTGTATGGAGATCTGCAGCTGTGGAGACTGAGCCGGTCTGTAGTCAGCATCTGAGTAAATAGAATATGTTCCAATGGATTGTCCCCACTTGTAGCGCAAAAAATCTCTCTCCAAAGAAAAGTAAAACTTCCTTTATTGTAGTATCAAAAGTAAAAACATGACAGCCTACACACGACTGTAATAAAGCACTTAATGTAAAAACACAGTGTCAGTGATCTGAACCACATGCAGACATGTTTCGTGCAGTTGCGCACTTGATCACTGCTTGAAAGCAATCCTGATCACACCTGCTTTATAGCACTTTTCTTAAAGAGACATTTGTAAATGTTAGACACTGTGTGCTTGAACTCTCTCTTTACTGCCTATCCTTTGTTGAAGAACATGTTTCAAAAAGTTATTTAATACATTTGCAGAAAATTTTTTCTCTTCTACATGTATATTAATAATAATATGATGTTAACTTTTATATATTAAGAATTTTTTCTCTTCTACATGTATATTAATAATATGATGTTAACTTTTATACATTAAAAATTACCTTATGTCTTTGCCTCATTTCTCATAAGTATATCTTATACCACTAGATAAAATTGCAGTCTTTCAACTGTAGTACTTTGATGTAATTTATATATGACACTATGTGTCATACAAAAAATGTTAAATTTATTTCTAGAGTAAGGTTTAGAGTTTACAATATATGTAAAAATAATTTATTGTTTAAGACTTATATGATGGCCATATATTATTTCTCCCCTTTTCCTTCTCTAAAAGAAAAGCTGTTGTGTATATATTAATTCACAAAAAGATCCAGGTCTCTACGCATATTGAGACCTAATGGATTACATGTTTTTAATGTGAAAATCCAGAAGACTTCACGTTTGTTAAGTTTATCTTCTCTGTCTCCTCCTCGTTTCCATAGAGGAACATGATCTATACCTTGAATTTTTAATAAAGACACATCTGAATTATGTTGACTTTTAAAATGTCTCGACACTGGTGTGTCGGTGTCATCATCCTCTATTGATCTGAGGTGCTGAAGAAACCTATCTTTAATGCTACGCTTGGTTTTACCTACATAGTTAATTTTACAGAGATCACACGTAAGTAAATATACTACATGTGTAGTTGAACAATTTATGTAATACTTAATTTTATAGTCTTGCTGGGTAGCAGATGAAGAAAAAGTATCGCCCTCAATGACATGGTTACAAGTTTTACATATATTTCTCCTGCATCTAAAGAATCCCTTTCTCTCTTTTAGCCAGCATTTATTGTGTTTTATTGGAAGATTAGATGGAGAGAGGTAGTTTGAAAGTGTTTTTCCTCTTTTGGGTATAATATCTACACCCTCTTCCATTATAATTTTTAGTACTGGATCTGAATATAACACAGGTACAGTATCTTTAATGATTTTGCTGATGTTTTTAAAATCAGTACTATAGGTAGTTATAAACCTGGGTTTCTCAGTGTCCCTTCTTTTTGCATCTTTCCTTTTATATTTTAGTAAATCCTCCCTAGTTGTTTGCTGAACACTTTCTTTTGCTTTAATTAAAGTGCCTTCATTATATCCTCTCTGTTTTAGTCTTTCTTCAATAATTTTACACTGTTTATTATAATCTTCCTCATTAGAGCAATTTCTTTTGGCCCTAATGAATTCACCCTTTGGTATTCCTTGTAGCACATGTCTCGGGTGACATGATTTGTATAAAAGTGTAGTATTGCCTGCTGTTGGCTTTCTGTAAAGTATAGAGACTATTTTTTCATGTTCTACATCTGCTTTTAATGTAAGATCTAGAAAGTCTATTGACTCCGTACTTTCTTCTCCTGTGAATTTCAACCCACATTTGTTATTATTTAAATAAGCACAGAAATCTTTTACTTGATCTGTGTCTCCTTCAAAAATGAAAAGTAAATCGTCTATATATCTGAAAAAATATTGTTCAACTACACATGTAGTATATTTACTTACGTGTGATCTCTGTAAAATTAACTATGTAGGTAAAACCAAGCGTAGCATTAAAGATAGGTTTCTTCAGCACCTCAGATCAATAGAGGATGATGACACCGACACACCAGTGTCGAGACATTTTAAAAGTCAACATAATTCAGATGTGTCTTTATTAAAAATTCAAGGTATAGATCATGTTCCTCTATGGAAACGAGGAGGAGACAGAGAAGATAAACTTAACAAACGTGAAGTCTTCTGGATTTTCACATTAAAAACATGTAATCCATTAGGTCTCAATATGCGTAGAGACCTGGATCTTTTTGTGAATTAATATATACACAACAGCTTTTCTTTTAGATAAGGAAAAGGGGAGAAATAATATATGGCCATCATATAAGTCTTAAACAATAAATTATTTTTACATATATTGTAAACTCTAAACCTTACTCTAGAAATAAATTTAACATTTTTTGTATGACACATAGTGTCATATATAAATTACATCAAAGTACTACAGTTGAAAGACTGCAATTTTATCTAGTGGTATAAGATATACTTATGAGAAATGAGGCAAAGACATAAGGTAATTTTTAATGTATAAAAGTTAACATCATATTATTAATATACATGTAGAAGAGAAAAAATTCTTAATATATAAAAGTTAACATCATATTATTATTAATATACATGTAGAAGAGAAAAAATTTTCTGCAAATGTATTAAATAACTTTTTGAAACATGTTCTTCAACAAAGGATAGGCAGTAAAGAGAGAGTTCAAGCACACAGTGTCTAACATTTACAAATGTCTCTTTAAGAAAAGTGCTATAAAGCAGGTGTGATCAGGATTGCTTTCAAGCAGTGATCAAGTGCGCAACTGCACGAAACATGTCTGCATGTGGTTCAGATCACTGACACTGTGTTTTTACATTAAGTGCTTTATTACAGTCGTGTGTAGGCTGTCATGTTTTTACTTTTGATACTACAATAAAGGAAGTTTTACTTTTCTTTGGAGAGAGATTTTTTGCGCTACAAGTGGGGACAATCCATTGGAACATAATCTCTCTGTATGTATGTACATATTTTTCTATGTCATTTTCAAATATAATATATGGGTTTATGTATGTATATATATATATATATATATATATATATGTACATACATACAAAGAGAGAGAGATATGAAGTTATAGATATTAATAGATACTTAAATATATATATATTTATATATTTATATTTTTAAATTAATATATACTTTTAATTAATAAATGGAACACCAATATCATAGAATATATTTTCAAGCGACAATACCAACCTTGAACTCATCTTAAAGGAAAACAAAGCACATTTATGTACGTTCAGAATTATCATTTAAAATTATATTTCACATTATTTTAAAAATTAATATTAACCTTTTTAATTAGTGCTTTCGTTATCTTTATTTTAAAAAGAAGGAATCTAGGCTGAGGATCAAGAGAAATTCAATTGAACCACCCTTTCAAAAACACTATTTCATTGTTGATGTTCAATCTGCAAGGTCAACTCCTGAATGATTGCCAATGGGTAATAATTGAAATATTGCCAGTACAGTCAGTTGACCGTTGTCTTTTATGTCTCTAGGAGGATGAGAGTATACATATACTAAGCCTTAAAAAGCTGTGTATTCAATTCAATTTATAGTGCTTGCCTTATCCTCATAAGTTTGCCCACCATATATACAATTTATATCAAAAATATCTTTTACCCGTGTTATTTAAGTTTTTGTAATTGGTCAATAAGGGTGTAGCTCCATACTCAAAACTTACTATCTGAAGCATGAACAATAAAATTTGATATTTAGTTTCACTTTACTCCTCAGATAACCTATTCTACTTGAAATAGCAATGCATATGTGAAAGTCAATCATATAACGATTCAAATTTTACAAATATCTTGCGGACTTGATACGACAGTGCGGAACAGGTCCGCCAGACCTTGATGAATATCCTTTCTCTATTCAGCATTGCACCAGCAGCTCTTGTGAGCTACTGCTGCAACGCTGCACCCTGCAGACTTGAGGATAATTGACGACCAGAAGGGAGTGTCAATCAACCCGATGGTACTGTATCATTTGTAATTGTTGAGATTACTGTCCGCCTCATAAGATCCGGTGGACAGGGTTATTGATCAGCAGTCTTTATACTGCTGCTCCCTAACTTGTTTTTCTTTTGATTCCTAATAATTGCCAGAATCACGTCCCCTTAATAAATGTGTCAATGCATCTATGTGCTTTCATCAATCAGCAGCTATATATTTTGAAAAATTGTTGCATATTTATACTGATTTACCTTGGTTTTTTCCATGTCACTAGAAATTAATCTTTAAATCAATACAGTGAGGCAGTAATAACTCTGAAATAAACAATTTTTTTTTTTTTTTTTTGGTTTTTCTATTTTTTTTTTAATAAAAAAAAAAAGAAATCTATCAAATATCATTGAGGGCCTCCTGCATATGGCGAACTGCCCTAGCAACCGCGCGTAGGGCCTCTGCCAGTTCATCTAAGACCGGCTGTAGAAACGGTCCAGTTTGGGTCCCCTGATCTCGATCTAGAAAAATAACAAAATAACGTATGTTAGATAAATTATTTATCAATATCGAATTTGTCAAACATTATATTCTTTTCACTTACATTCCTCCCTATGTGTTGCACTTCTGATAAATAAACTCCACAGTGCGATCGGGGTTGGGTGAAATTAGGGTGCTTTAATATGAACTGCAATAAAATGGAGAACACTCATCACTGAGGGAACAAGTGTGTAACTGAACACAATAATACAGAATATAAAGCATAACAACTGTGCAGGTCCAGTACAGAATTATTGTGATTAACATCCAAATGCAGAATCAACATGTGCAAAACACAATAAGACAGTATATAAAACATAACAACTGTGCAGGTACAGTACAGAATTATTGTGATTAACATCCAAATGCAGAATCAACATGTGCAAAACACAATAAGACAGTATATAAAACATAACAACTGTGCAGGTCCAGTACAGAATTATTGTGATTAACATCCAAATGCAGAATCAACATGTGCAAAACACAATAAGACAGTATATAAAACATAACAACTGTGCAGGTCCAGTACAGAATTATTGTGATTAACATCCAAATGCAGAATCAACATGTGCAAAACACAATAAGACAGTATATAAAACATAACAACTGTGCAGGTACAGTACAGAATTATTGTGATTAACATCCAAATGCAGAATCAACATGTGCAAAACACAATAAGACAGTATATAAAACATAACAACTGTGCAGGTCCAGTACAGAATTATTGTGATTAACATCCAAATGCAGAATCAACATGTGCAAAACACAATAAGACAGTATATAAAACATAACAACTGTGCAGGTCCAGTACAGAATTATTGTGATTAACATCCAAATGCAGAGTCAACATGTGCTGTTTGCTGAGAACATCCTTCCCCAAAGCTGCACTAAGGAAGATGCCACATGTCCTATAATCACACTGCATTTACTTTCACTTGTCACTGGAACATTAGCTAGACCAGTTTAATCTATTATATTCCCAGTTATGCTTATAAGAATCATCTCCCTTACCTGCAATAAAATGGAGAACACTCATCACTGAGGGAACAAGTGTGTAACTGAAAGAAGGTTCCCCTCAGAAACAAGTAACTAAGTTTCCCTTCCCACTTACAGTGCAGCAGGTGCTCTGGTAAATGTGTCCTCTCTCTACAAACAGGAGTTTAGCTTAAAGTGTCAATGTGTCCTCACTAAGAGAGCCTTAACATGTTATTAGAATATTATTTTGGGGGTGTCTATTTTTACATTCTTTACACTCTCCCCCACAAACTTTTATGTCGTCCTCGACATATGCTAACTCTGTATGGTAAAACAATATGTGCTTGTTGTCTGACAACACCGTTGGGTAGTCAGGAGTACGTCACAATTTCTCACTAGGCCTATTGCGCGCTATAGTACCTGGTGAGGAATTCTTGCTCGTACAGCGAGCTATTTGGTAAACCCTTTTCCTCACTTGTGTAAGTTACTGTAGTCAGACTAAAGATGGTGGTAACCAGGAGTATACACTCTTACTCTGTCCCTTTACTTGACCCAGCATGGTGGAAGACTAGATACACATTCACCATGTCAGTTTATAATTTCAACCAATACCTTTGGGCGAACTTTTCCCATCTTATCTAGTTCCATCATCTCAAAATTACTGCTTTTGCTTTATCATTTGTACATCTTTAACATTTGCTCTGTACATGAATAACTGCGGCATCATTTTATATGCAAACATTAGAACATTGAATCTGACAGATTTACCAATGTTTAGAATCTACATCAAAACAATCTGGATCTAGATACCAATCAGGGTAGACAGGTAAAACATTTCTACACTGTATGGCTTGTACTGTTGGATCTCTGGAAACTATGCTGGGTTGACCTAAAGTATCATAAGTCAAAGTCTTTGGTTGTCTCCTTTCTCTGTTGGATTTTAGTCTTTTTAGAGGAATGGTATCTGAATAGTCCTCATTCTCATCGCTCACACTTTCAACTATCTCTGTTGAGTTTTCAGGTGATGACATTTCCTCTTCCATGTGTCCTGATGGATTTTCAGATCTCTCATCTTCAGAAGAATTTTCTTCTGTAACAATCTCTGTAAGATTTCCATTGGTCCCTAACTGATGTGGGTAGAACTCATCAGCTTCTGTATTCAGATCTGTTGTGTTTCCATCTCTGTGATCACTTTGAGATATTGGAATGAAAGTTTTCCAATGTTCCTGTTCCATCTCAGACTCACTTCCTGTCTCATCATTGAAGTTTTGTGCAGATTGTAAAGCAGTATTCTTACGGTTTTCTTGGTTTCTTGCAGTAGGTCTGTCTTTTGTTTTGTGACCTGGATCTACAGGTAGATAATCACATGGCAACAACAAATTGCGATGCAGAACTTTGATTTTTCCATTTCCAGTTTCCGGCTTAACTTCATAAACTGGGCTGTCTTTACATTTCCTTTTAAGCACAACATAGACAGTATCTTCCCAATAGGATCTTAATTTTCCAGGACCTCCTCTATCTGTGAGGTTTCTTACAAGTACTCTACTACCGGGTATTAGTTCAGCTCCATAAATCTTCTTGTCATAGTGTGTTTTACCTCTTTCTGCACTTTTAGTAGCTGTTTCTGAAGCAACTTTGTAGGCCTCATTCATTCTTTTTGTCCAGGTGTTCACATATTCAGAAGAGGTATTATATTTTTCAGTTACTGGAGTGTCAAACATGCTATCAATGGGTAATCTTGGAGATCTTCCAAAAAGAAGGAAGAAAGGAGAATATCCTGTAGCTTCACTCTGTGTACAATTATATGCATGTACTACTTTTGCAAGTGAATTTTTCCAATCTTTCTTTGATTCGGATGACAAAGTGCGAAGCATGGATAGAAGGGTGCGATTGAACCTTTCCACCTGTCCATTACCTTCTGGGTGATATGGAGTTGTATGAGAGTTTTGGATGGGGCAGTGCTTGCCTAATGCCAAAAACAGTTTGTTTTCAAATTCTCTACCCATATCATGGTGAATCTTGGTAGGAAATCCAAATTTCAGGACAAAATCATTAAATATTTTGTCTGCAACAGTTCTTGCTGACTTGTTCCTGGTTGCATATGCTTGAACAAATCTTGTAAAATGGTCTATTACCACTAAGATATATTCATATCCACCTTTACATGTCTCAAGATGAAGGAAGTCAATGGAGACCATTTCAAAAGGATATGTTGTGGTAATATTACTCAAAGGAGCTCTAGTAGGCTTGTTTGGGCGTTTATCCTTTAAACAGGTACACTGTTGAGTAATGTAATGTTCGGTGTCCCTTTGCATATGTGGCCAAAAGAATCTATCTCTGTTTAGATTTACAGTCCTCTCAACTCCTAAGTGTCCCATCTCTTCATGTAATTCTTTAAACACTAATTGATGGTACTTCTTTGGCAACACTAACTGAGAACCTGATAGTGTTTTTCTTCTCATAATTCCTTCATTGTCAAGATAAAGTTTATGCCATTGTCTCAGGAGTATAGAAAAATCAGAAGACTCACCTTGGCGCTCATGTTTTGATGGAAACTTGTTCTCTTGTTTATATTTCCATACTTTTCCAATCGCAGGGTCTTCCTTTTGTGCTGTTCTGATAGTCCCTTTGGGAATTTCGGCTACACTTTTTAATTCACCATTGTCTGTCATTGGAGTTTTATTGGCTATTGTCAGTGGACACAGGCAAGGCATTCTTTCCTCTTGGTTTACTTGAATAGCCTGGGTGATGCTGCTGATGACTTTGGGATCTATTTCTTGAGAACATTGTTGCATGTACTGCTCAGGACTCAGTGGCATACGAGAAAGTACATCTGCATCCATATTTCTTTTTCCAGGACGATACTTAATGGTAAAGTTGAAATCTGCCAATTCAGCAACCCATCTGTGACCCGTGGCATTCAGCTTTGCTGTTGTAAGGACATAAGTTAGTGGGTTATTGTCAGTGTATACCTCAAAGGATGGACAGTAATATAGGTAGTCTCGAAATCTGTCACAGATTGCCCATTTCATTGCTAGAAATTCTAACTTCCCTGAGTGCATGTGGTAGTTTTTCTCAGCAGGTGTTAGAGTTCTAGATCCGTAAGCAATTACCTTTAGTTTACCATCCTGTTCCTGGTATAACACAGCACACAGTCCTTCCTGAGAGGCATCACAATGGAGTATGAATGATGTCAAATAGTCTGGATACCCCATAACTGGAGGATGAGTTAAAACTTCAGTTAACTGGCTTAATACTTCCTAATGGTCATCAGTCCAACTGATTAAATGATGGGAGGGAAGCTGACATTTCACCTTTGGTCTAGATTTCTGTTTCTTTCTTGTCTTGCTATCAGGCACGGAAGTCATAGCAGGTATAGAGTCTGTTGATAGCAGTTCATAAAGTGGCTTTGCAATTCTGGAGAAGTTTCGGATATAGGGACGGTAATAAGAGATAAATCCTAATAATTTCCTAAGTTCTCCCACAGTCTTTGGTCTTTTATCTCTCAATGCAAGTACAGGTGCGATTTCTGCTGGATCCATGGAGTGGCCATCTTTTGACACAACTTTACCAAGAAATCTCACTTTGTCTTTAAAAAGTTCACATTTTCTGGCTGTTAGCTTAACTCCATGTTGTTGATAACGTTGAAGAACGACCCGTACGTGTTCTACATGTTCAAGGAATGACTTGCTATGGACTAGATTGTCATCTAGGTAAGGTAGACAAATCTCATCTCTTAATCCTAGTAAACATGATTCCATACTTCACTGGAATTCTGCAGGTGCTGAGCTAAGACCAAAGGGTATTCGGATCCATTCATATAGACCCCAAGGTGTAATAAAGGCAGTTAATGGTCGACTCGATTCTTCCACAAATCCTTGATGATATGCTTTACCTTGATCTAGCACGGAGAACCATGAACTTCCTCCTAAACTATCAAGCATGTCTTGAATCCTTGGAATTGGATGACGGTCAGGAATGGACTTCTGGTTTAACTCTCTGTAATCACAGCACAGTCTTAAACTACCATCCTTCTTTCTCACACACACAATAGGTGAAGAATATGAAGATTTTGACTTTGCAATCCAGCCCCGATTTAGCAGATCTTGCAGGTATTCCTTTACTTCTTGGTGCAGTGGTTTTGGTACAGACATATACGTTCTCTTGACAGGTATGTTGTCTTTTAGGCGAATCTGTAACTGTAAGGAAGGAATGTATCCAACATCAGAGTCGTCTTTTGCAAAAGCATTGCATTCGTCCCTTAACATATTTCTGATTATCTGCTGCTGTTCCTTTGTGAGATGTTTTACGGACACTTCTGGATCCCATAATTCTCTATTGGTGTGGCTCTCCAGAGAACTGACCTTGTATAAATTGTCTATTTTATCCTCTGGTCCTGTCGTAGATATATGAATTTCTTTACTTACTGAGTGGATAGAGACATCTACCGATGGTTTCAGCTTCATCTGTGCAGGGTACAATGTCTTTATAGGCTCAATGCATCCAAGCTTAGTTAGGCCAGGTAAAACAATGTCATGCTTGGTTGTGTTCCAAACAGGAATTGTTAGTTTAGAGAACTGTCCCCTTCGAATGGTTACTAATGTCTCACATACATGTAGTCCATCAGGTAACTGGTGAATGTCACAAGGTGTAAACAGAACTGTCTGATTTTGTAGTGAAGGTCCTGTGTGGGCATTACACCTGATGCTGGTCACTGTATTTGCAGGAATTCTTTGGTTCTTTGTACCAGTCTTTATTTTGGCATCACAAGATTGTACACATCTTGCTTGTAGAAGTTTAACCAGAATTTTGGCCTTACTTGTTGATACTGCCAGTGCTGTTCTTAGTACATCAACCAAACCAGGAATGGATTTTGTTCCCTCTGCACATGTAGCTTTGAATACTTCTTCAATGACATTATAACCAATAATTGGTTGCTCTGCTACTTTACAGTCGTCTGATACTACCAGTGGCACTAAGAGTGGTTTTCTGTCATTGTTGCTTGATGTTAGCTGGAAAGTTACTTCAACCCAACCAGAAAAGGGAATTTCAGTCTCATTGGCTGCTTTTCCGCATAAAACTCCTGGTCCAAGCAATTCTTCCAATGATCTGAGCACTGTATGTGGCAAGAATCTTTGTCTCCAACTCTCATTGATTAGGCTAACTTGAGAGCCAGTATCCCATAAAGCTTGAACTGGAATGTTGTCCATTTCACAATTCACAAGACATCTTTTCCCAATGAGATTTAACAATTTACTATGGTGTTTTGTGGTAACACCATTCATTTTTGGTGGCAGTCCACTAGTAGAATTATATGGTTGCTGGGCACGCTGAGCAATGCAATCTTGTATTCTTCGTGAAGTATTCAGCTTTAAACTTTCCTTTGCTGTGTTCCTTGCTATATGAGGACTCCTATCTGATACTTCTTTGATATAGGGCAGTGTATTACTCTGGGACACAGGTGTGCTGTAGGTTACTGTCTGTCCCTTGACAGCAACCCTCTCTCTTTTAACGGTTTCTGTTTTCTCACTCTGCATCCTTTTGCAAAATGTCCCGATTGACCACATTTGAAACAATGGTTACATGTGGTTCCCTGACCTGTGTTCTCACAACATTCACAAGCCCTTTTGCTTAGTCTCTGTGTGGCTGTTGGCCCTTTAAATACAAGCTCCTGCTGTGCTGCTGAACTTTTCAAAAGTGTTTTCATTTCTAGCATTTCTTTTTGCATTTGCAGTATTACCTTTTCAAGATCCAATTTAGTATTCTGAATTTGCTGAGTATTTTGGTTACTTACTTGAGGCTGCATCAATGGCATGGTGTCAGCGGATTTCTGAGAACAATGTAGATGACTAGACTTACACTCCATCATCATTGGTTTGCTGATTTGAGATTTCTTCTGCTTTCTCTCTCTTTCAATCTCCATATTGGCAGCTTCATTCATTTTCTCTATGAGCAAATCATCTGAAGCAGAGGGGTCGTCTAAATATTGCTTTAGCTGAAACTTGATGTGATCACTTAACAGTCCAGTACCTACAGACCTTAAGAATTTCTTCTGTATTAATTCCATTCCAAAGTGTTCATCTGATCCTTCTCCTTGTGAAACAAACAAGAGATGATCTTTCAGTTCAATTGCTCTAAACAGAAAATTCTGAGGTGTTTCTTTGGTATTTTGTGAGACGTTGATCAGTTGTTGGTACAAATCTGACGCATTCTCTTCCTTGTAGTGACTTTTCAGGATTCTTTTCAGTTGCACTAGAGTCAGCTCATTCTTCATTTCCAACATACCTCTAAGACTTAAACCAGGACTTATGGCCTTGACTACAGATTCCACAATCTCTATTTCAGAGTATCCTCTTTGTAGTCCTATGTCAATCTGGTGCATGAGGTTGGTATAGGACAATTTGTCTGTCTGTCCCTTTTCACCTATCTGACCAGCAATTTTAAAGTCCTTTCTTCCGGTAAGTTACTATAATGAGGTGTCTTAGCCATTAAAACAAGTTCTTTTCTTAAATGACTGTCCCTTGAATCTTGACTTTTAGTGCTGAGTTCTTTCATTTGATCCTCTATGATCTTAGTTGTTTCCTGAAATTTTTCCTGCATAATGCGGTACTGTTCCTTTAAATATTCCAACTGTTGTTGTTCAGGTTGGGGATCTTTGTCACTATCACTTACTGCTTCAGCATCCTTTCTCTTCCCTAATTCAGAGATGAATTTCCTAGTTGTCTGTAGAAATTGCATAACAGCCTCTTCACTCTCACTCTCTACCAGTTCATCCATCATATCTTCAATTATCCTCATGTAATGGCGGCGGTTTTTGCCTTTCGCCATACTCTCTTCTGACGCTTTAATAACCTGGCAGGTTTCAATCAGTTCACTGACTGTCATCTGTGTTAACAAACTGCTGATTTCATCTTGTAACCTCTCCATATCCATTTTTGCAGCTTTTGGCATCAATGGGGTTAATTTAGTATATATCCCCCTTTGCCTAATTCCTTGTTTCTATTCCCCTCAGCAGACAGGTTGTTTCTTCACCATACACTATTACAGGGATTGCACCAAGTTTCTTTCACTCACAGACTGCTATTTCTATATGCAGCATTCACTTCTGTGTCTTTTCTGTGACATATTCACCCGGCCCCACGTTGGGCGCCAATTTTGTTGCACTTCTGATAAATAAACTCCACAGTGCGATCGGGGTTGGGTGAAATTAGGGTGCTTTAATATGAACTGCAATAAAATGGAGAACACTCATCACTGAGGGAACAAGTGTGTAACTGAACACAATAATACAGAATATAAAGCATAACAACTGTGCAGGTCCAGTACAGAATTATTGTGATTAACATCCAAATGCAGAGTCAACATGTGCTGTTTGCTGAGAACATCCTTCCCCAAAGCTGTCAAAAAGACATTTGAGAGAGAGAAAGAGAGAGAGAGAGCAAAATCTTGCTTTCTCTCGTCTTCCTCTCTCTCTCTCGTCTTCCTCTCTCTCTCTCGTCTCTCTGTCTCTCTATCTCTGTCTCTCTCTGTCTCTTGTCTCTCTCTGTCTCTCTCTCTCTGTCCCTCTCTGTCTATCTAGATATAGATATATAGATATATAGATATATAGATCTATATACATATCAATATCTAAATGGATATAGATATAGATATAGATAGATATAGATATATAGAGGTATATAGAGATATATAGAGATATATAGAGATATATAGAGATATATAGAGATATATAAAAACATATATTCTATATATGATTAAACTTTAATGTTTCATTGTTAATAAACATGATGGAGCATTAATATTTGATTTAAATTCTCTATAAAATAAATTATGTTGATAATCTAAGGTTGAAGAAATAAATTGTATTGCATTGATCCTCTACAGTAATTATGGGTTGTTGTATGATGATTTTTTTAATTTGAGTAAATGAAATACATAGAAATAACAAAAATAAATGGCCTGCTAAAAAGTAAATTATATTCTTCAAGAAATGTAATGTATTCCTGTAACACAGTCAAATAAAAATGAATAATTTATTAATCAATGAACTATTAATGTAATTGTTAATTGATTGCGTCATTTAAGTATCCATCAATCAACTTCTGAGTACAATATACGTACATATACGGACCAGCGCTCTTAACGCTGCATAGCGCTCCCGCTCCCGCCGCCGAAGGTCCGAAAACCTTCGCAGGCAGCCGCGACGTGTCCGGGTGATCCCGGACACCCTCCTCATCCTCCGCATCATCTCATAGATGATTCTGTCCCTGTCTTCGTGCCGTATCCCCCGTACACTGCCTATGCAACGGGGAAAGTAACGGGTTCATACCGTATACCAAAATAAGTAATTCTCCCTGTGTAAAAGGCGTAGACATAATTATTCTGTCTATCTCACAAATCCAAAAAATTTTATGAAATTTTTTGAAAGTGCGACATACATATAGCAATTACAGAGAAATATGATTGGTTGTTGCAAGTGTACATAAAAATATCAATATTTGGTTGGCGGATTATATGTAGCACGTGTTCCTGATGATTAACATGCAATTTACATTTTCAAATGATATAATACATGCGCCACTAATTACTTGCATGTCAATAACAAACTTTAAATGTAAAATATGAAAGATTAACATAGGATTGTCTGGAATCATACGTCCTTTAAATTTCAAATATTAAAATATAATATTCCTTTGTTTACTGTCAATAGCACCATCATAATCTTTTGGAAAAGTAATTTTGGTATATTGCTGTCGCCTTAAAAAATAAAAATATGTGTATTTAAAAATGTCGTCAACATTCACTCAGGCCTAACTGTTAATTTTTATGTTTGCAATGAATATATATTTCCAAAAATATTTAAAAAAAACATCGATGGCGCTGTATAAATAAGTTTGCGAATGTGATTCCGTCATGCTAGTCTATAGGATGTCATACTTGTCTACTAGTATAAAAAAGTTTGACATCCTGTAGAGGATGAACATTCATCCCAAACACAAACATTAACAATTCAGCCTGAGTGAATGTTGACACCATTATTAACTACAAAAATATATCTCATTTATTAGTGCGACGGCGATATACAAAACAAAGCCAAATTTGATTGGTTCTTGGGTGTAAATACATATAATATTCGGTTGGCTGATTGCATGTCTCACGTGTTCACCATTACTGGTTCTTTAAAGTGTAACAAAAAATATTCGGTTGGCTGTTTATATGTTTCACGGGTTCATAACTATTACTGTTTAATTCCTTAACATAAACAAATCATGCGACAGTATTAAAGCAACGTAAAACCAATTAATTTACTTACGGTTTATTCAAATATCAAATTGTGAGATTGCCTGTATTCATGCGGCTACAAAGTATATGCAAATATTTAAAGAGATCCCTCTCCTGTCGGACAATAGACCTCAAATAAAGTAAAATAAGCTGACCCCTTTTATAGACAACTATGACACACTGTAGACACGTATGACACACTGTAGACAAGTATGACGGATTAACCGTCATCAAATAATTTATACTGTGACATTGATATAATTTTAAACATTCTCTAAGATTGCTTTAATGAGACATCAAGAGATCGTTATTATTCGATCATTCAATTAAACGGGCGTCATAAATGACGAAATTATATTAATAATATTAATTTTGTAAAAATTACAATAAAAAATTACAATTGTTAACTGCTAATTAACTAATTTTTTACCAGTCTATAAAAGGGAATGTAAAATGGAGTCTAATCACCTATGCTTTACAAGAGCTGTAGGTACAACAGAGTTGCTATATTTATTGAGATTTATTATTTATTTATTCTCTTGCTGCTATTTTTATCTTGTTATGTCTGCGACTGGTAAAACTAAGCCAGGGCGCAGCGTACAATTTAATTTTGAGCAAAACAAAATTTTAGTGACCCTTGTTTTAGAACATTAGGATTTTATTATTGGTTCTAAAGCCCATAAGACCTCGCTCTCCAGGAAATCAGAAATCTGGAGAGCAATGCTGACAGTGTGTCCACCGAAGGGAATCATCCCAAAACGGTGGCACACTGTAAGAAAAGATTTTCGGACATCAAAAGACAATTAAAGGCCAAGCTGTCCAGGGAGTTACAGTCTGCACGTCGGACCGGTGGTGGCGAGCCGTATGTGGCTGAACTATGCGAATATGAGGTTCAGCTGCGGGAGAAGCTGGGAGCAAACATGACGCTCGGTCTGGATTTAGTGGGGCATGATACTGACGAGTTGGCAGGTAAGATGATATTACTTGAAATATTCATGTCGCACATTTTTGTGATTGTTCCATCAAATGTTTATTAAAGGGACATAACACCAACATTTTTTATTTTATGATTTAGAAAGAGAATATAATGTAAAACATCATTTTAAGTTACTTATATTATCTAATTTGTTTGATTCTCTTCAGATTATTTGATGAAAAGCATATCTATATATGCTCAATAGCTGCTGATTGGATGCTGCACATAGAATCATCATGTGATTGGCTCACCCATGTGCATTGCTTTTTCTTAAAATAAGTAAATTTTGCAAATAGAGAAAAAGAAAATATGAAAGTCAATAGGAATGTGTTTTACATTTATATTATCAATATGAATCATGAAACAAAGATTTTCGGTTTAGTGCCCCTTTTAAGATCATTATGTGCAATATTAGTCATATTTTATTTCATGTATTTTGTTGAAGCATCTACCAGTGCAGCAGCCGCTGCTGCTGCTGCTGCAGCCGATAGTGAAGATGCTACAGATGGCGATGAGACACTACTATTGCCCGTCAGTATCCACACTGAATCCAGCCACAGCTTCTCCTCGGCCGCCACGCACCCGGACATTATGTGCAGCACCCCTGATGTAGCAAGCATTGGCCGATCTACAGGTATGTTTACTATTATTACCTTGCTTTGAATTTAATTGTTTTCACTTGTATGATTGTTCTAATTTCTAAATATGTATATTCATTTTTATTTATCTAGTTGATGTCCGAAGGGCTTTAGGACCACCTCCAAGATCTACGATCTCCTCCTCAGGTAAAAAAAAAACAAAAACATCCAAATAGAATGTTATCTTATTATCTTTATTTGCAAATCATGAATGTAAGCTTAAAAGACAGGCCATTTGGGATTTAGCACCTGGGTACCGCTTTTTGATTGTTGTCTATATGTAAACATCCAATTAAAAAACGGTCTACATTTTATGGAAAAATAATGTGCCTGCTTGTAATATTACTTTGTATAGATTTTCAAGGAAAGATAAAAAGAAAAATAATCATTATTGATAATAGGATTAACTAATAATCTTGCTTAATATGTCATGATCTATCTGAATCATGTAAGTTTAGTTCTTACTAGACTATCACTTTAATGATCATTACATATATTTGAATTTACAGTTCTTTGCAAATTAAAATGAATGAAAGGTTTGGATAATCACCAGTGTATTGCATGACCATTCTTTGAGGCCTATTTAACTAATGTCTGTCAGACATGATCCAACAGTGCGGATCCGGTCTGACAGACATAGATGAATGTGGAGAGCAATACGTTTGCAGAGCTCAGAGCAGGAGCACAGGGTTATGGAGCAGTGGTCTTTAGACCGTTGCTTCATAAGTGTTGTTTTCCAAGAGTCAGAATACTCCCAATAAACACGGCCCTTAAAGCTACATACGGAGCTTGAGAAATGGACCTCTATATCTCTCTCTCTCATGTATTAACTGACAAATGGAGTTGGAGATAACAAGTTTATTGCGAGCATGCAGGCTTTAAAGAAAATGCAGTTATAAGCAGACGTATAAAGAATGCTGCTCCATACGCTTGACGCTATTCACCACAATTGAGTCTGATCTTGTTTATTGAACAACACAGTGCTGACGGGCCATTGTCCGTGACTCTGAAGGGGCCATTCTCTACATTCAGTGAGTTATTGCGGACATGATCCGCACTGTTGGATCATGTCCAACAGAACGAAGATAAATAGGCCTAGAATATATTCTCTGTGCAACATCATTGTCAATACTCAAGCTTATACCACCATTAGTGG
>NC_069505.1:470501361-470533861 GCF_027579735.1 Bombina bombina | reverse complement strand
CCCCCGCCTCACCGGGTAACTGAAAAAATTATAAGAGTAGTGGTATTTCACCGGCGGCGCCCCTTGCCCGAAGGCGGGGGCCTCCCACTTATCCTACGCCTCTCATGTCTCTTCACAGTTGCAGACTAGAGTCAAGCTCAACAGGGTCTTCTTTCCCCGCTGATTCCGCCAAACCCTTTCCCTTGGTTGTGGTTTCGCTAGATAGTAAGTAGGGACAGTGGGAATCTCGTTCATCCATTCATGCGCGTCACTAATTAGATGACGAGGCATTTGGCTACCTTAAGAGAGTCATAGTTACTCCCGCCGTTTACCCGCGCTTCGTTGAATTTCTTCACTTTGACATTCAGAGCACTGGGCAGAAATCACATCATGTCAACACCCGCCTCGGGCCTTCGCGATGCTTTGTTTTAATTAAACAGTCGGATTCCCCTGGTCCGCTGCAGTTCTAAGCCGGCTGCTAGGCGCCGGCCGAGGCCGCGCACCATCCCCCGGCCCCGCCGCGCTTCCCGGGTGGCGGGGGAGAGGTGCACGCTGCAGCCGGGGCAATCCACGGGAAGGGCCCGGCGCGCGTCCGGAGTCGCCGTTGCCGCCCTAGCACCCCCGCACCCCGCCGTGCCCCCCGGGTCCCCCGCCTCCCCATGCCGTCGAACCCCCGCCCCTCCCCCCCGGGGAGGGGGAGAAGGGAGAGAGCGCGGCGGGGACGCGGGTCGGCGGGGGGGACGGAGGAGGCGGGGGCGGCGCTTCTTCCAGCTGCGGCGCACGCCCAGCCCCACTTCGCGGCCCGACTGACCCAGCCCTTAGAGCCAATCCTTATCCCGAAGTTACGGATCCGACTTGCCGACTTCCCTTACCTACGTTGCTCTAACACGCCAGAGGCTGTTCACCTTGGAGACCTGCTGCGGATATGGGTACGGCCCGGCGCGAGATTTACACCCTCTCCCCCGGATTTTCAAAGGCCGCCGAGAGCTCGCCGGACGCCGCCGGAACCGCAACGCTTTCCAAGGCGTGGGCCCCTCTCTCGGGGTGAACCCGTTCCAGGGCGCCCTGCCCTTCACGAAGAAAAGAGAACTCTCCCCAGGACTCCCGACGGCTTCTCCGGGATCGGTTGCGTCACGCACTGGGCGCCACGGAGGGCGCCCGTCTCCGCCGCTCCGGGTTCGGGGATCTGAACCCGACTCCCTTTCGATCGGCCGAGGGCGACGGAGGCCATCGCCCGTCCCTTCCGAACGGCGCTCGCCTATCTCTCAGGACCGACTGACCCATGTTCAACTGCTGTTCACATGGAACCCTTCTCCACTTCGGCCTTCAAAGTTCTTGTTTGAATATTTGCTACTACCACCAAGATCTGCACCCGTGGTGGCTCCACCCGGGCCCTCGCCTGGGGCTTCCGCGCCTGCCGCGGTGGCCCTCCTACTCGTTGCGGCCTAAGCCCCGCGGCTCCGGATGCCGGTGACGGCCGGGTGTGGGCCCGACGCTCCAGCGCCATCCATTTTCAGGGACTAGGGCGGGCGCGCCAGGTACCCGGGGTGGCCGGGGAGGGGAAGGTTTCCTCTCCGGGGGAGGACGGCCGTGGCAGCGTGCGTCGGCCGAGGGGGGGAGCGCTTCTCCCGGGCGGGCGCTTCAGGAAGCGAGCGCCGCAAGGGGGCCCCGTCTCCGACCCGTCTCTCTCCCCCTCCGGAGGCCGCCCCCTCCCCGCCATCCCGTCTGCGCTCCCCTTGTCCGGCGTGCCGCCTCGGTTCGTGCCTCCCCCACTTCGGGGACGGGATCTGGCGCGGGGGGTGACGGTGCGGGTGGTCTCCCCGCCCGCCCCTTTTCCCGTTAATGATCCTTCCGCAGGTTCACCTACGGAAACTTTGTTACGACTTTTACTTCCTTCAGTTCTGGCCTTTGCTAGATCAGTCTCCACTTCATGGGCTTTTAAGAATGAAGCTTCAGTTGATCAGATTTGCAAAGTGGCAACTTGGTCCTCTTTGCATACATTTACTAAATTCTACCGTTTTGATGTATTTGCTTGTTCGGAAGCAGTTTTTGGTAGAAAAGTTTTTCAGGCAGCTGTTTCAGTTTGATTCTTCTGCTTTTGATTTAAGTTTTTTTCTTTCAAAATGAAAATAAACTTATTTTTTTGGGTTGTGGATAATTTTTTTCAGCTGAATATGGCTGTTTTATTTTTATTTCCTCCCTCTCTAGTGACTCTTGAGTGGAAGATCCACATCTTGGGTATTGATATCCCATATGTCACTAGCTCATGGACTCTTGCCAATTGCATGAAAGAAAACATAATTTATGTAAGAACTTACCTGATAAATTCATTTTTTTTCATATTGGCAAGAGTCCATGAGGCCCACCCTTTTTATGGTGGTTATGATTTTTTTGTATAAAGCACAATTATTTCCAAATTTCCTTTGTTGATGCTTTCTACTCCTTTCTTTATCACCCCACTGCTTGGCTATTCGTTAAACTGAATTGTGGGTGTGGTGAGGGGTGTATTTATAGGCATTTTGAGGGTTGGCAAACTTTGCCCCTCCTGGTAGGATTGTATATCCCATTTGTCACTAGCTCATGAACTCTTGCCAATATGAAAGAAATTAATTTATCAGGTAAGTTCTTACATAAATTATGTTTTTTGCTTGTGCAGTTTTTAGTATTTGTGATTGCCGCCGCAAACATTCACTGGCTAGCGGCTACTTTAAACATCATACTTCAAAATGTGTTATACATCTCTTAAGAAATGGAAAAAGAAAACAAAACAAGTTTAAATAAATTAGAATTTTTTTATGGTTTTCTCAATGAGCAAGAACTTTTAAAAAAATATGTAAATTACTAATCATATATAATAAACCACAAACAAATCCACATATTTGTTTAATGTGTAAAGAGATGTATTACTATAAATATATTTATGAAAATATAATACTAACTAGACATTACATTATAATATTAATGCTGCATCTAATTCAGCTCACATGGCAATATCACTGTGCTGAAATCCTTCCATATTAGACCACATGGCACCAGTTAAAGGGACAGTCAACACCAGAATTATTGTTGTTTAAAAAGATAGATAATCCCTTTATTACCAATTCCTCAGTTTTGAAAAACCAACACTGTTATATTAATACACTTTTTACTTCTGTGACTAACTTGTATCTAAGCATCTTCTGACCGCCCCTAATCACATGACTTTTAGGTATTATCTATTGACTTTCATTTTAGCCAATTAGTGCAGTGTCTGCCACTAGCCACAGGCGTGATCACAATGCTATCTATATGGCCTACATGAGCTTGCTCTCCCCTGCTGTGAAAAGTAAATAAAATAGAGGCGGCCTTCAAGGGCTTAGAAATTATCATATGTGCCTTCCTAGGTTTGCTTTCAACTAGAATACCAAGAGAACAAAGCAAAATTGTTAATAAAAGTAAATTCGAAAGTTGTTTAAAATTGCATTCCCTATTTAAAAAATGAAAGTTTTTTTTGGACTTGACTGTCCCTTTAAGTATCTTGTGTTTTAAACACTGATGTCTAAATGTGTATTTCTTGTGACTTCTTGCACATTGAAGGAGTTTTTTATTTTGTTTTACAAAGCTGTAAAAAGAATGACAACCCATGTCAAAATTGATTTTCACCTGAAGTTCAGATTTTATTAGATCAATGCTACATCTGTTCCTTGTGTCAGACCAGCACAATCCCACCATGCTGAAGACTTTCAACTGCTGCACTTGAGCATGGAATGCTGATGACAAATGCAACCACTTTCAAGGGGTTTGGCAGATTTTCAGGTCCAACTTAAATGAATACTGTTGACCATTTAACATCCATGTTGAGATAATCATCTGCTTCAGTACTGGTAAAAATCTTTAAAAGTGTGGAAAACATAAGAATGTCAAGGTATTTGAAATATTATTAAATGATATATACAGGTATGCTTATTATTATTTGATAGGTCTGTGGATGTGTACATCAAATAATTAATTTAACTTCTAAAAGCTGAAAATGGACATTGTATATAAACCAGCCCCCTCCCTCTCTCATCAAATGGATTGTTTGTAGAACAAAGAAATGTTTTCAAAGTAACCTTAGAGAAAACATTTGCTCCAATTAACTTAAGCAATCACTCAAAAAGAAATGACCATGTTTATTTGACTATATACAGAGTTTTTATGGCTTAAGATAACATAGTTTTTGAAGCCAACAGCCCTATAGGGGGCAAAAACGAAATTAACAAACAAGGACCATTGAACCATTTCAAGAGACCATATGTTTTTTTACCTGGAAATGTGTGATAGACTTCCTACTCCTTACAACGTTGCCTAGAGGTCTGGTCTAGGTGATATGTTTTGTGAAAAAGTAACCATTTGCATTTCACATGCAAATTGACTCCGTGCTATGCAAAGACATATGTTATGATATACTACTTAAATAAAAAAAATATATATATTTTTTTCCTTTATACAGCCTGAAAGTTTAAATGACTATATAACAGTCTATGATCTGCTGGATTTTATATAATTTTGAACACTACATAGAAATGAATATATATATATATATATATATATATATATATATATAAATACCAGACAGGATCCCACACTCACTGCTTCTTATTCAGCCTCCGGGGTGCTCTTTAAGCAATTAATATACATAGTAGAAATAAGAAAGGCACTCTCCGTATTTTATAGTGAGATAACTTTACTCAGGTGAACGTTTTCGGGGTCACCCCCTTCCTCAGACCTTACAAAAACAATCAAACAGTGAACTATTTAAATGCTTACCTGGTGACGATCCTACCAGAGTCTGTGGCGTCCTCTCAGCGCAACTGCGCATGCGCAAGAGTGAGTACAGAGGCCCTGGAGGATCAAACAAGTCACCAAGGAAAAATGTGAAATCAAAAAATATATTAAAAACAGCAATCTGTGAATTAAAATTATATGTAGACATTAGACACAGTATCGTAGAGTTGGTGATGGTTACATAACTTGCTAATGGTATGTTGTATGGATAACAGTGTAAGCATAGGTTTGTTAACACTAGAATGCGGCTACGGTAAGGGTGTATTACAGAGGATGAATCTGGATCACTTTCCACATAAAAAGGGAAGAACTACTCCGATTATGACCCCTCGGCTATACCCGTCAGCACTGGTTATGCTCATGTATTATGTATACATCGGTACATCTACGATCAACAGCAGATATGCATATCGTTGCTAGGCAACCATGTACACTAATGACTCAGACTTAGCGGATCTGTCACCTCTCGACCGAGCATACCCAGCGGTCAGGAAATCAGAAAGTAAAAAATAAACATAACAACAAGATTAATTACACCAATCTACCGTACAATTTGTAGAAGAGAAAAACATATACAAAACCCCAACATTATTTATTTACATAACGGCTTAACAGGTATGAGCTCTGTTGCTAAGCAACCATACACTTACCTCTCGAAGTATGACAAGTCAGATGCAGCAAATATCTATATGTGTAGCAATCATGCTACCAAACTATCCCCTCAGAAACCATAACCATGGTTGCACCAACTAAGATAAATTATTCTATCAATCACCTGCTAGAGGACTGCATTGTATCTTGTGCAAAGTATACACCCACAAAGTGCCAGCTAATCCAACTGACACTGTTCATAACAAGCATTGGTTGATTTCAACTTTTTTACACCAACAACCTCGAAATCATTAGCAATGACAAACAATAAAATCAGTGCACAAGGGGGCTCCAGTATTCAATATCAACATTTATGTCATATCTATTCCTGATCTGGCGAGGTGAGCAACAAGATCTTATGACTTGGTTCGATGAATTGAACCAATCTAATAACAACTTAAGATTCAAGATGACTCATAACAAGCAAACAGTGGATTTCTTAGACTTGAGGATATACAAAGCTGGGGATGGCTTGCGGACCACGCTATTTCAAAAACCAACTGACAGGAATTCAATCCTTCAAGGTACAAGCTGCCATCCACCTTTTTTGAAGAAGGCTTTGCCCAAGTCCCAGTTTAAGAGGGTCACAAGGAATAATAGTGACCAAGAGAACAAAATAACACAACTTGAAGAGATGAGGATGAAGTTTGAACAGCGGGGCTATAACAGAGAACACTTGGATGTGGCTTACAGAGAAGCCAATACCAGTTCACAATATGAGGCTCTAAAGAAAACAATATCTGAGGCACCATCTAAAGAGCGGCTTGTGATGACGACCACCTTTACTCCGGAGAAGGTCACTCTACCGAGTATACTACGAGAATATTGGGACATCATTTCGACTGACAAGAAACTGCCTTGCGAGTCTATGGACTTACCTATGGTTGGCTATAGGAGGGCGGCCTCCTTAAGGGACCATCTGATGTGACCCGATAACAGACTAAGTTACAAGTCTAAAACATGGTTGGACACTACCAAAAATGGGTGCTTCCGGTGCAGTGGATGCACTACATGTAGTGGGATGACCCAGAGTAAATTTTTCACACATCCGTGGACCAACAGAAAATTTACTATTAGATACAGAGTCACATGCACCACATGTTACATCATATACATGATCCACTGCCCATGTGGCAAGTTTTATGTCGGTAAGACACAAGATGATGCCCGTACTAGAATGGCCAACCATAGGTCGGCCATTAGGGCAGCATTGGAGAATGGTAAATCCGACCAACCTGTAGCCAGACATTTTTTGCAGGCGAGACACAAGAACACTGACTTACGGTTCATTATAATTGATCACGTCCCACCGCTAGTTAGGGGTGGTGACAGAGGTAGGGTGCTCTTACAGAGGGAAAGTCGCTGGATTTTCACACTTGATACTTTGGTCCCTAAGGGGCTGAATGTTCATTTTGACATGCAGTGCTTCTTGTAAGGACTGCAATTCTTGATATTGATTTGTCGTATTCCTAATTATATCTAAATGAGCTACTGATCAAATATCGTCTGGTATGGTTGCCTACATAACTGTTTTTGAGTTATTCATCTGTTTTGGGTGTATAGATTCCACTTTATTTTTTATCACAATATCATTTTAGATGATTGATAGTACATAATCTCTACATGAGCTCATGTTGTGGGGTTTGATGTTTGATACCTGTGGGTATAGTACAGCATATGGTGCAATAATATGCCAGTGTTCGAGTTATGGTGTGATTTATTGTCTCAGTAGGAATATTGAAGTTGTTTCGTTGTTGCTTATGATGTGATATTTCTACATATGACATAAATGTTGATATTGAATACTGGAGCCCCCTTGTGCACTGATTTTATTGTTTGTCATTGCTAATGATTTCGAGGTTGTTGGTGTAAAAGGGTTGAAATCAACCAATGCTTGTTATGAACAGTGTCAGTTGGATTAGCTGGCACTTTGTGGGTGTATACTTTGCACAAGATACAATGCAGTCCTCTAGCAGGTGATTGATAGAATAATTTATCTTAGTTGGTGCAACCATGGTTATGGTTTCTGAGGGGATAGTTTGGTAGCATGATTGCTACACATATAGAGATTTGCTGCATCTGACTTGTCATACTTCGAGAGGTAAGTGTATGGTTGCTTAGCAACAGAGCTCATACCTGTTAAGCCGTTATGTAAATAAATAATGTTGGGGTTTTGTATATGTTTTTCTCTTCTACAAATTGTACGGTAGATTGGTGAAATTAATCTTGTTGTTATGTTTATTTTTTACTTTCTGATTTCCTGACCGCTGGGTATGCTCGGTCGAGAGGTGACAGATCCGCTAAGTCTGAGTCATTAGTGTACATGGTTGCCTAGCAACGATATGCATATCTGCTGTTGATCGTAGATGTACCGATGTATACATAATACATGAGCATAACCAGTGCTGACGGGTATAGCCGAGGGGTCATAATCGGAGTAGTTCTTCCCTTTTTATGTGGAAAGTGATCCAGATTCATCCTCTGTAATACACCCTTACCGTAGCCGCATTCTAGTGTTAACAAACCTATGCTTACACTGTTATCCATACAACATACTATTAGCAAGTTATGTAACCATCACCAACTCTACGATACTGTGTCTAATGTCTACATATAATTTTAATTCACAGATTGCTATTTTTAATATATTTTTTGATTTCACATTTTTCCTTGGTGACTTGTTTGATCCTCCAGGGCCTCTGTACTCACTCATGCGCAGTTGCGCTGGGAGGACGCCACAGACTCTGGTAGGATCGTCACCAGGTAAGCATTTAAATAGTTCACTGTTTGATTGTTTTTGTAAGGTCTGAGGAAGGGGGTGACCCCGAAAACGTTCACCTGAGTAAAGTTATCTCACTATAAAATACGGAGAGTGCCTTTCTTATTTCTACTATGTATATATATATATATATATATATATATATATATATATATATATATATATATATAGGAGATGGATTAAAATTTTGTAATAGATTAAATGGCAATTACAATAAACCCATTGTTAAAAGAGAGCATAGAAATTAATGCATGTGTGTGTATATTTATATATACATACATGTGTATATATTCAGACAACATATTATATTAAATAAATAATTGCTGTATTGAATAATAACTTAACAGACAATATTGCAAATAGACATATGAATGCTTAACTCATTTCTAACAATTATTTCTATTTTATTACAGACAACCATTGGTCATAGGCATCAATATATATATTCAGAATTTGTTAGAAATGTGAAACAGGCTGTATTTGCATAAATGCAATATCAGGATTTTAAATGCTATCAATCTGGAATAATTAGCAGTATAATTACTTTAATAGAATAAAATGTTAAAGACACTTGATGTTTCATATTAAAATAATCAGAAAATTTACATGGTGCTATCCTGCCTGGAATTCGGATTGTAAGTAATTAATGCAATGTTATAGTATTGTTTAATATAATCATTATATGAAAATATTGTAAAATGTTTAGAAATGGTTAAATGAATCTGTTTGTTTGTCATGTAGCCCCCCGATGGACTGAATCCGGTCTTGCGATGCAGGTATTACAGCCAAGAGATGTTTGGTTGTTGCAGGGATGCATCTCCCTGACAACATGCATTCCCAGATGAACCAATCCATGTTCTGTTTCAAAGGGCCAATCCGAGACAAGCTTCTGTTTTGGGCGTTCCCAATCTCACAAATGATGGTAATGATAAAAAAAAACAGAATTTATGCTTACCTGATAAATTACTTTCTCCAACGGTGTGTCCGGTCCACGGCGTCATCCTTACTTGTGGGATATTCTCTTCCCCAACAGGAAATGGCAAAGAGCCCAGCAAAGCTGGTCACATGATCCCTCCTAGGCTCCGCCTACCCCAGTCATTCGACCGACGTACAGGAGGAAATATGCATAGGAGAAACCATATGATACCGTGGTGACTGTAGTTAGAGAAAATAATTCATCAGACCTGATTAAAAAAACCAGGGCGGGCCGTGGACCGGACACACCGTTGGAGAAAGTAATTTATTAGGTAAGCATAAATTCTGTTTTCTCCAACATAGGTGTGTCCGGTCCACGGCGTCATCCTTACTTGTGGGAACCAATACCAAAGCTTTAGGACACGGATGAAGGGAGGGAGCAAATCAGGTCACCTAAATGGAAGGCACCACGGCTTGCAAAACCTTTCTCCCAAAAATAGCCTCTGAAGAAGCAAAAGTATCAAATTTGTAAAATTTGGCAAAAGTGTGCAGTGAAGACCAAGTCGCTGCCTTACATATCTGGTCAACAGAAGCCTCGTTCTTGAAGGCCCAAGTGGAAGCCACAGCCCTAGTGGAATGAGCTGTGATTCTTTCAGGAGGCTGCCGTCCGGCAGTCTCATAAGCCAATCGGATAATGCTTTTAAGCCAAAAAGAAAGAGAGGTAGAAGTTGCCTTTTGACCTCTCCTTTTACCAGAATAAACAACAAACAAAGAAGATGTTTGTCTGAAATCTTTAGTGGCCTCTAAATAGAATTTTAGAGCACGGACTACGTCCAAATTGTGTAACAAACGTTCCTTCTTTGAAACTGGATTCGGACACAAAGAAGGTACAACTATCTCCTGGTTAATATTCTTGTTGGAAACAACTTTCGGAAGAAAACCAGGCTTAGTACGCAAAACCACCTTATCTGCATGGAACACCAGATAGGGCGGAGAACACTGCAGAGCAGATAACTCAGAAACTCTTCTAGCAGAAGAAATTGCAACCAAAAACAAAACTTTCCAAGATAATAACTTAATATCTACGGAATGTAAGGGTTCAAACGGAACCCCTTGAAGAACTGAAAGAACTAGATTAAGACTCCAGGGAGGAGTCAAAGGTCTGTAAACAGGCTTGATTCTAACCAGAGCCTGAACAAACGCTTGAACGTCTGGCACAGCTGCCAGCCTTTTGTGAAGTAAAACAGATAACGCAGAGATCTGTCCCTTCAGAGAACTTGCAGATAATCCTTTCTCCAAACCTTCTTGTAGAAAGGATAGAATCTTAGGAATTTTTATCTTGTTCCAGGGGAATCCTTTAGATTCACACCAACAGATATATTTTTTCCATATCTTATGGTAAATTTTTCTAGTTACAGGCTTTCTAGCCTGAATCAGAGTATCTATTACAGAATCTGAAAACCCACGCTTTGATAAAATCAAGCGTTCAATCTCCAAGCAGTCAGTTGGAGGGAAACCAGATTCGGATGTTCGAATGGACCTTGAACAAGAAGGTCCTGTCTCAAAGGTCCTGTCTCATCGGCTTCCATGGTGGAGCCGATAACATATTCACCCGGTCTACATACCAAGTCCTGCGTGGCCACGCAGGAGCTATCAAGATCACCGAAGCCCTCTCCTGATTGATCCTGGCTACCAGCCTGGGAATGAGAGGAAACGGTGGGAATACATAAGCTAGGTTGAAGGCCCAAGGTGCTACTAGTGCATCTACTAGAGTCGCCTTGGGATCCCTGGATCTGGACCCGTAACAAGGAACCTTGAAGTTCTGACGAGAGGCCATCAGATCCATGTCTGGAATGCCCCATAATCGAGTTATTTGGGCAAAGATTTCCGGATGGAGTTCCCACTCCCCCGGATGGAATGTCTGACGACTCAGAAAATCCGCTTCCCAATTTTCCACTCCTGGGATGTGGATTGCAGACAAGTGGCAGGAGTGATCCTCCGCCCATTGAATTATCTTGGTCACTTCCTCCATCGCCAGGGAACTCCTTGTTCCCCCCTGATGGTTGATATATGCAACTGTCGTCATGTTGTCTGATTGAAACCTTATGAATTTGGCCTTTGCTAGATGAGGCCAAGCTTTGAGAGCATTGAATATCGCTCTCAGTTCCAGAATGTTTATCGGGAGAAGAGATTCTTCCCGAGACCATAGACCCTGAGCTTTCAGGGGTTCCCAGACCGCGCCCCAGCCCACCAGACTGGCGTCGGTCGTGACAATGACCCACTCTGGTCTGCGGAAGCTCATTCCCTGTGACAGGTTGTCCAGGATCAGCCACCAACGGAGTGAATCTCTGGTCCTTTGATCTACTTGAATCGTCGGAGACAAGTCTGTATAATCCCCATTCCACTGTCTGAGCATGCACAGTTGTAATGGTCTTAGATGAATTCGTGCAAAAGGAACTATGTCCATTGCTGCAACCATCAATCCTATTACTTCCATGCACTGCGCTATGGAAGGACGAAGAACAGAATGAAGTACTTGACAAGAACTTAGAAGTTTTGATTTTCTGACCTCTGTCAGAAAAATCCTCATTTCTAAGGAGTCTATTATTGTTCCCAAGAAGGGAACTCTTGTTGACGGGGAAAGAGAACTTTTTTCTATGTTCACTTTCCATCCGTGAGATCTGAGAAAGGCTAGGACGATGTCCGTATGAGCCTTTGCTTTTGACAGAGACGACGCTTGAATCAGGATGTCGTCCAAGTACGGTACTACTGCAATGCCCCTTGGTCTTAGAACCGCTAGAAGGGACCCTAGTACCTTTGTGAAAATTCTCGGAGCAGTGGCTAATCCGAATGGAAGTGCCACAAACTGGTAATGCTTGTCCAGAAAAGCGAACCTTAGGAACTGATGATGTTCCTTGTGGATAGGAATATGTAGGTACGCATCCTTTAAATCCACTGTGGTCATAAATTGACCTTCCTGGATGGTAGGAAGGATCGTTCGAATGGTTTCCATTTTGAACGATGGAACCCTGAGAAATTTGTTTAGGATCTTGAGATCTAAAATTGGTCTGAATTTTTTTGGGAACTATGAACAGGTTGGAGTAAAACCCCATCCCTTGTTCTCCTATTGGAACTGGTTGAATTACTCCCATCTTTAACAGGTCTTCTACACAATGTAAGAATGCCTGTCTTTTTATTTGGTTTGAAGATAATTGAGACCTGTGGAACCTTCCCCTTGGGGGTAGTTCCTTGAATTCCAGGAGATAACCTTGAGAAACTATTTCTAGTGCCCAAGGATCCTGAACATCTCTTGCCCAGGCCTGAGCAAAGAGAGAAAGTCTGCCCCCCACCAGATCCGGTCCCGGATCGGGGGCCATCCCTTCATGCTGTTTTGGTAGCAGTGGCAGGCTTCTTGGCCTGCTTACCCTTGTTCCAGCCTTGCATCGGTCTCCAGGCTGGTTTGGGTTGAGAAGTATTACCCTCTTGCTTAGAGGATGTAGAAGTAGAGGCTGGTCCGCTTCTGCGAAAGGGACGAAAATTAGGCTTATTTCTAGCCTTAAAAGACCTATCCTGAGGAAGGGCGTGGCCCTTTCCCCCGGTGATGTCTGAAATAATCTCTTTCAAATCAGGACCAAACAGTGTTTTGCCCTTGAAAGGGATGTTAAGCAATTTTGTCTTGGAAGACACATCCGCTGACCAAGACTTTAGCCAAAGCGCTCTGCGCGCCACGATAGCAAACCCTGAATTTTTCGCCGCTAATCTAGCTAATTGCAAAGCGGCATCTAGAATAAAAGAGTTAGCCAATTTAAGTGCTTGAACTCTGTCCATAACCTTTTCATACAAAGATTCTTTATTGAGCGACTTTTCTAGTTCTTCGAACCAGAAACACGCTGCCGTAGTGACAGGAACAATGCATGAAATTGGTTGTAGAAGGTAACCTTGCTGAACAAACATCTTTTTAAGCAAACCCTCTAATTTTTTATCCATAGGATCTTTGAAAGCACAACTATCTTCTATGGGAATAGTAGTGCGTTTGTTTAGAGTAGAGACCGCCCCCTCGACCTTAGGGACTGTCTGCCATAAGTCCTTTCTGGGGTCGACTATAGGAAATAATTTCTTAAATATAGGGGGAGGAACAAAAGGTATGCCGGGCCTTTCCCATTCCTTATTTACTATGTCCGCCACCCGCTTGGGTATAGGAAAAACATCGGGGGGCACCGGAACCTCTAGGAACTTGTCCATCTTACATAATTTCTCTGGAATGACCAAATTGTCACAATCATCCAGAGTAGATAATACCTCCTTAAGCAGTGTGCGGAGATGTTCTAATTTAAATTTAAATGTTACAACATCAGGTTCAGCTTGTTGAGAAATTTTTCCTGAATCTGAAATTTCTCCCTCAGACAAAACCTCCCTCCTGGCCCCTTCAGATTGGTGTGAGGGTATGTCAGAAACGTTATCATCAGCGTCCTCTTGCTCTTCAGTGTTTAAAACAGAGCAATCGCGCTTTCTCTGATAAGTAGGCATTTTAGATAAAATATTTGCAATAGAATTATCCATAACAGCCGTTAATTGTTGCATGGTAATAAGTATTGGCGCACTAGATGTACTAGGGGCCTCTTGTGTGGGCAAAACTGGTGTAGACACAGAAGGGGATGATGCAGTACCATGCTTACTCCCCTCATCTGAAGAATCATCTTGGGCACTATTATTATCTGTGGCATCATTGTCCCTACTTTGTTTGGACACTATGTCACAATTATCACATATATTTAAATGGGGAGACACATTGGCTTTCATACATATAGAACATCGCTTATCTGATGGTTCAGACATGTTAAACAGGCTTAAACTTGTCAACAAAGCACAAAAAACGTTTTAAAATAAAACCGTTACTGTCACTTTAAATTTTAAACAGAACACACTTTATTACTGAATATGCGAAAAAGCATGAAGCAATTGTTCAAAATTCACCAAAATTTCACCACAGTGTCTTAAAGCCTTAAAAGTATTGCACACCAAATTTGAAAGCTTTAACCCTTAAAATAACGGAACCGGAGCCGTTTTTACATTTAACCCCTATACAGTCCCAGGTATCTGCTTTGCTGAGACCCAACCAAGCCCAGAGGGGAATACGATACCAAATGACGCCTTCTATAAGCTTTTTCAGTGGTTCTTAGCTCCTCACACATGCATCTGCATGCCTTGCTTTCCAAAAACAACTGCGCATTAGTGGCGCGAAAATGAGGCTCTGCCTATGACTAGAGAAGGCCCCCATCTGAAAAAGGTGTCCATACAGTGCCTGCCGTTTTTTAACAACAATCCCCAAGATTATAATAACTATAAAGAGTTATAATCTGCCAAATATGCTTAGCAAAGTAATCGTTTTAGCCCAGAAAAATGTCTACCAGTTTTTTAAGCCCTTATAAAGCCCTTTATTCTTTTACTTAATCTAAGAAAATGGCTTACCGGTCCCCATAGGGAAAATGACAGCCTTCCAGCATTACAAAGTCTTGTTAGAAATGTGGCCAGTCATACCTCAGGCAGAAAAGTCTGCCAACTGCTTCCCCCAACTGAAGTTACTTCATCTCAACAGTCCTGTGTGGAAACAGCAATCGATTTTAGTAACGTTTGCTAAAATCATCTTCCTCTTACAAACAGAAATCTTCTTCTCTTTTCTGTTTCAGAGTAAATAGTACATACCAGCACTATTTTAAAATAACAAACACTTGATTGAAGAATAAAAACTACATTTAAACACCAAAAAACTCTTAGCCATCTCCGTGGAGATGTTGCCTGTGCAACGGCAAAGAGAATGACTGGGGTAGGCGGAGCCTAGGAGGGATCATGTGACCAGCTTTGCTGGGCTCTTTGCCATTTCCTGTTGGGGAAGAGAATATCCCACAAGTAAGGATGACGCCGTGGACCGGACACCCCTATGTTGGAGAAAAGGGGAGGGGTGAGATCAGATGATTTAACCCCAAGCATGGAGGGCTGCGGGAAGCTGCTGCTGGCTAACGCTGAAGGAAAATAACTGCTGCAGTTATTATAAAGACACAGCTACTTTTATGCTCCATATGCGAATATCCCCAATTTTTGTATTCTGAGGTGAGATTGTTCCTATTAAGAGATACTGGATATCGATTGGTGTTCATCTTGGTAATGTATTAAAAAATTGCTGTAGTAAATACATTTAAAGAGCAGTTTGTATTTTAGCTCATAATCAGTCTATGTATTGTTAAACACATATCCTTAATGATAAGTTGTTTCATCTGTGCAACTATAGAGTTATAACTAAGAGTTTGGTTATTGGCACAAATAATATATATACAATTTCTGATGTTTTAATTCAAGTGTATATTGTACTATTGTTTAAATTAGCACTGTAAATTGTATTGCTGAATGTTTGTAGCTGCTATCTTAAGTCTCATTGTGATAATTTAAATGCAACTCTGAATGAAAGGCTATTGTGAATAAGGTAAACGTGTATGAATTCTGCATAGCATATTTTAATAGTTTTTAAACGCATATAATATTGATTCATATTCTGGTTCTCATAAATATATTCAATATGTTCATAGATATTAACTAATAATAAAGAATTCAGGAATTTATATTAATTTTATTGTCTTAGCATATTTGATTGTGGGTTTAGTTTAAAGGAAGGTTGTTTAAATATATTCAGTTATAACCCTGCCATATACTCACACATTGTTTGGAGAGTACTGCTAAGAATCTTATAAATATACAGACATATTATATGGAGGCACTTGCATGAGATATTATTAATATTTATCATATTGATATAATATATTTGTAGTAAATAGAAATTATTATAAAAGAGAAAAAAATCATATTTTTCGAAATTAATATTTTGAAAATAGATTTTTTTGAAGATTGAAATATTGATGTTCATATTTCAAGATTGATATTGATATTTTGAAATATTATTAAAGATTAATTTTGAAAAATTAATAAAAATATAAATTTTTCATATTTCAAAATTCATAAAAATATACATTTTTCATATTTCAAAATTAATATTATTTTTTTTTAAATATAATATTTCTTTCTCTCTGTTTTATTTTTTATTTGAGGTTCCATATAAGGCATACAAAAAAAAAATCAGCAAAGTAAGAAACTTGACTGAAATTATTATACAGGCAGTATGCCAAACAGTGCACCAACCTCCTGAATAACATCCAAGGCCACTTTTGGACCTTAATCCTTAGAGCAGCTCTACAGGGGGTTATCTTGATCAAAGGAGACCACTCTTGGGTCCCATATGCCTAACCTCATTTTTTTTTTTTTTTAAGTTATCTATTTTATCAAAAAAAGCATGTAAACAACAACATAAAAAAAAATAGTAATAATATTTGATTGTTATTTAAGCCCATAAGGGGGAATTTAGCTTGAGTGCGAGGCTCCTTCTACAAAATATCAAAGTAAGATAGTTGTCCTTTATGGGATGTTATTGGGGTACAGGTTCATGTCTGGAGAAGTAAGGCCAGCATAAATAACATAGGTATTGTCACCAATAGAATATGTGGGGGAAGCTGACACATTGCATGTGAGCTAAAAAGTAAAATATAGCCATAAGCAAATCTGAACACACTGGCTTGCCTATATACTTATCCCAAAATTAGACTGTTTAAATTAATAGACAGCTCTGATGTGGAGTGCCCTAAGAGGTATAGAAAAGTCTCAGTGAGCCCTGGTAACAATTGATGCAATAATATTTGAGACTGAATTACATATCTAACTAAACTAGGATGAAGTTATTGGAAATTGTGAACAGTATAGTATCCTGGATAATCAATCCAGGTTTGATATTTTAACTATTTTCACTTGCAATGTGAGTGAAGTAAGCTGGCACATTATAGAGAGATAGCGGGATACTAAAAAGGAAAAGTACAAATGTTTACATAGACTGATCAAAACATAATTGCAAGATAGTGCGGTCACTTTGGACCACCTAATATATAATCCCTTTTGGATCTTTTAAATATTATTGAGACATGTTAAACATAACTATAGCATATCCTTCTAGTAGATAAAGATTATCCAGCTATCCAAGATTGGGGAAGAGGTACTGACTTTTTAGGAGTAAAACACGCAATTTTTAAAAGTATAGGAAAAGAATTCTATGGAATCTGTGTTCTGCTGTATATTAAATAAACAAAGATTTAGGGGGGGTGGAGCAAAATTTAGAAGATCCACAGATACAGAAGGGCAAAGCTAATGCAGTTAAATAAGGGTCAATAAACTAGAGTTTTCTCTAATCTCTAGACACATATGAGCAATATAACTAAATGTGACAAATAAACAAAAATATTTCATCCACATATATGGAATAGATAACAAAACTAGGGGAGAATTAATGGCTTAATATATAGCTCATAAACATACATAACTAAATTACGACTACTGTAGAGAACTGACTTCAACTAATCTTTGCCTCCCCTCTAGTGGTGAAAGTGGGAATCTACAGTTTGTCACCCAGTAAAATATTTTATAATCCCTGTACTGTGTCTTAAGAAATTTGAAAAGATATCTTAGCCATCCTTAGAAAAAATTCTTATTACGGACCCTCTAGCATAAAATAAGATATACAATCCCTGCCCTATGTATCACAGCTTACAGCTATATTCTAGTAGAGAGAAGCATCCTAGTCGCACAGTACCGGACATCTGTAGTTCTTATTTTCACATGATGAATAGGCAGCATATTACACATTTTAGCAACCACAACCTGCAGAATATCAAAACTTTGACATGTTTATAGAAAAACTAGCAGTTCTATTATAAACCCCTTGTGAGTAGCATAACACAATCAACTTATTCAGCAAACCTTAAAAGAGAAACACCAAGCAACTAGCAAAAAATTAGAGAAAAAAAACCCTTGGTGTCAATGTAGTTGCGACAATTGTGTGAGGGATATGGACTTAGCAGTCACCCAAGTATTTCATGCAGTGGTAGTACCTATAGGGCTGTAAACTGCAAAAACTTTTACCTAAATGTGGGCATTAGTACCATGTTCATGTAAAACAAGAGATCATCATGCCTAAGGTGAAGCCCAGCTAAGAGGCACCTATATATGGGCTTAACTACAGTTAAAGTTACAAAAGGCTTGGGAATAAACAGCATAAGTGAAAATAAATAAAGCATATTAGCATCATCCGCTAGCTGGGGTAACATAAGTCCGGAAGGGAAGAGAAAAAAAAAACAAAGATGCGTCCTTATAAAGCTGTGGTAGGCACAAACATTGCCGAAAACTCTCGGACACATGAATATAGATTAAGGACCATGTTAAGCAGGGACACAAGTTAGGATGGCAGCTACGTATAGTAAAAGCAGTATTATTAAGCTACTGATGTCCCAAGCTCATCTTACTGAGTCCAAGCACCCCACTCCGATCCAAAAGCAACACCGAGTGGGAATTATAAGCTTGTCCTCTGCCTCCTCCACCTCCTGACGATGAGGCTTCAGTAATGCAGCTCTGTGCAGTGTGGTTCAGTATCCTACCCTGCATCGTCAACCCACTCCGGTCGCCGATAATCTGCCTGGATCTATTAGGCGGACCAGTGTCCATTTGTCACAATCAGAGCGGTCAGGCTGGGTACAATGGAGGAACAGTGTAGGAGCCTCCGGAAACCCCAGCACAAGCTGGAGAGAGCCCCCAGGGTCCCAGGTCAGGTGCAATAAGTCCAAGCGCGGCACATCCATGCAAGGAAGGACACTTGAGTGCCTCAGGGCAGACCAAGAATGGATAGCCCCAGCCATGCCTCCTCCCGGTCCTGGAAAGGAATTTCAGCTAACCTATCTCCAAAGTGATTTTTCTTGATCATAAGTAGTGATAGTGGGTATGGTGTGGGACATATCAATGACACTAAACCAGCTTGCCTATCACCATCCGGAGCAGGACTTGGCAGTTTATCAATCAAGGCCATACTCTGAAGCGTACTCTGAGCAGATCTCGCAGTCGCGGTCTGGGCTCCATGCTGTCTCATTCCGTCACCTATGCAAAGGGTAGGTTTGCAATCCTGATTGTGGCTGTTGGGTGCCGTGTTTTCGTCATCACCGGTATTAGCCTCAAATGTAAACCTCTTTTGGCAATCTGTATCACTGGAAATGCTAATCTTAAGTACAGAGTCTTTCTCACTCCGATCTCTTTCACCCCTCCGGCACATTTCAGGTAGCATGGTAGTGCTCACTACGGGGTATATGCGCTCCCTCTGTTCAGTACCGATAATTGCCAGGTTTGTATCCTCCCGGTCTCCTTGTTCTGGGGCAGTAGCAGTAGCGTTAGTTACACCAGGCTCCTTGTCTGGGTAGAGGCGAAAGCTGTTTTTAATGAGTCGGTGGAGCTTTGCATAATGAACCTCCAGTAACTCACATATAGCTTCCTCGAACTTCCGTGGTTTCACTGCCATGCTGGTTCTGTACTCGATATGTTTTACAGATGTCATATCAATTTCGGACTCCATTATCTTATGTCCAAGATTGAGTAGAGAGCTGTCCAGTTACAGTTGAACTGGTTTGGTAACCCAGGGACCTGGGGGGGTATATATGCGGTAGCTTTAACAACACCAGCAGTTAGTCCATAAAGGCCTCACAACATCGTGGCCAGTTGCGGAACATAGGTAGGTCCATATATTGTGATAGATGTCTCCAGACTCCTCTATAACAACCCGAGGTTGTATGTCTTATGTTTCCAAAAGAAAATTAAGTTAAAGTCGAGAGATAACCTCAAAATAACTAATTAAGATCAGGAGCTCCTCAGATATACGTCCTACCGCAACAGCTATAGGCTCCGCCCCCTCTTTCTCTCTTTTTATTGGTAAAAATTGCATTAGCGGTTTAATTTAACTAAATACTAAACCAATATAATAATGTCTGTAGCCAGAAGTGAATCATTTCATTCTGTACATAGCGTTGAAAATGGTCCCCTGACAATACCCCTTACTCAAGGTTAGGTCCTTAAGACATTATAGGCCACATTAAAGAGAGGCTTAATATTGCGAGTGAATGAAATGATTTTATGAATATGCTTTTATGAATATGCTTGAAATTAAGGCTAAAAATATTGCCATTGATGATAATATGTGGAATGAAAACAATTAATTATTCCAAGAATTATTAATGATTAATCAATGCAAGACTCTCAAAAAGCGAGACAAACTAATACTAAAATCTTGGCCCCTTGTGATAGGCGTTATTGACGAAATGTCACTTTGTCTCATAGACATAGAATTGCAAATACAGGAGCTAGAAAGTAGTATTCGCTCCTCGCGCAGATGCGAAGAGAATTTAAAAATAGCCAAAAATAAAATGGATGATTTTGCCAAAAACGTAACCGCCTTAGATAAGCATAACATAGACTTACTAGCACAGGTACAAGAGTTAAGTACAAAGTAACAGGAGAGGCCTCTTTAAGCTCACACAGCGATCTCCGGATGCAGACTCCTACGGATGACGTGTCCAGCTTCACACACTACTGCTTGCGGTGATAGGGTGCAGTGCTCGAAAGGCAAAGGATCACTTGCCAACAATGTCCAGAGAAACAAAGAAGGGTCTGGCAGCACATAGCGGTAAAATTTAAGGCTTTATTTTACAATGCTGCAGGCACAAAGGTAAATCATGGGCTAAACGTCTGATGCGTTTTACGCCCCCTAGTGGCGTTTCATCAGAGTTGTCTCTGATGAAACGCATCAGACGTTTAGCCCATGATGTACCTTTGTGCCTGTAGTATCGCAAAATAAAGCCTTAAATTTTACAGCTAAGTAAACAGCTTGCGCAAAGCCAGAGAGAACTGAGTGATTTAAAAAGGTCATATTGCCATGATGAAAACCCCTATATTAACAGTGAGAATAATGCAGATAATGCTAACTCCCTTAGAGAATGCGTCAGGGACGAGGTGCAGAAATATATGGAAGAGTGCAGACAAATGACCCCTGTTGGGTCAGAAATAGATTTCCCAAATAGGCAGTCACCTCATGATGTAAATTTAGGGAGCTGCTGCAACTCAGCTGATGAGGGGGAGGGAAACTTTAATAGAGAGTCAGAGGGTGGAGCTAGATACCCAAATAGCCCATGTAATAATAATATACATAGGGGGTCTCCCCATAGTGAAAATAGGGAACACTCAAACCCCAAAAATAAGGCTCCTAGGCTCCTAGAGAATCCCAAAATAAGTCTAATAAGGTATATGACTCTCATAAAATAGTTACTTTCCTAAAGGGTGCAGTACCTGTATTCTCCAACAAGGGAACAAACTCTGTAATTGATCACTTAGAGGCCTTTGAAAATGCATTAGCTATAATGAATGTTACAAGTGAGAAATTAAAAATTTAATTTCTGCCCTGGGTATTTGAAGGTCAACATCACAAATGTGGTGCATCTGTTTTTGTTTGATATTTTAGATCACAAATTCTTTACTTCACTAAAGGATATGAATATTCATTCCTGGAGTGAAATAAAACGACAGTGCAGAAAAGAGTTTGGGCAACATCGCACTAAAACTGCCGCGAAAATAGCTGTATATGGTTTAAAATGTAGTGCAAATCAGAGCCTCATAGAGTTCCTTTCTGTATTGAAAAATGTGTACAGTATGGCTGAAGATAATCCCATATTTGATTGCTCAGAATTTGTAAATTTATTTTTTGAAGCACTGCCTACACCCATCAAAATTAATTTAGCTAGAGATTTTGATGAGGACTGCTCATTGGAATGGCTGATTAAAGAGAGTACAAAGTTATACTCTATTCAGCAGTCCAGTGAACAGGGGGTTAAAAAGGAATCAAACCCCAAAATTGTGGCAGAAACTAGGGTGTCACTTAGCCCCCTCAATTTGGAGTCTAAAAAGAAAACCTATGCGAATTCAGGTAAAACGTGGTGAAGCCCACAAGTGTGCAATCACGCCAATTTTATGTGTGAAATGGTAGAAACTGCAGGGAGATATTATGTATTAGCTGAGCTGCAAGAATCAGTCTCTAACACTATCATGGGATTAATTGATACTGGATCTCAGGCAACTATTCTATCCCACAGGTACTACACACAGCTAAATGAGCTAACACCCCGCAAATCTAAAATAAAAGAATTTGATGGTTCACTAATAGGAGTTGGGGGTGACTCTCTAAAAGTCTACGGTACGGCCTGGTTAAAATTTAAATTGGGGAACAGGGTCATAAGACATCCTGTCATTATAGTGGATCTGCCAACTGATCGTTTAATTATTGGTAGTGATCTCCTGAAGCGATTAAGCACCATAATTGATTGCATAAATAATGTAATTTGGTCACAAGTTAAAAGGCCTATAAATTATGAGGTCTGGTATATCTCGCCCCCGACATAACTGTCACGTGGTGGAAGAGAAGCCAGATGCTGTGGAGATTCATTTCAGGTATAACTCTGTACCGGAAATCAACATCCTACAAATAGATGATCAGACTCCTTTAAGTGGCTCTGATGGTAATACTTTTAAAATTTCGCCTGGAAAGATAGCAAATATTTCCCTAGATGGCGATGTATTAACCATATCTCTCCACAAGGGGGATCATAGAATCACTGAGGGAGGGGGCCATGCTCAATACCTCACAGGAATTGAGAGAGTTAAAGAGGATCTATTTATCCCTATACAAGTGCATGACCTTGGTACAACAAAATATGCCAAATTGAGCTTGAAACAGGAAGCTAGCTATATAAGCGAAGGCTTGTTAGCACAGATAGCTGAACCTAAAGTGATTAAATATCTTTCTCCCCAAGACCTCTGTGTCAACGGCCTGGATGACAGGTTTGAAAGCTATAACATCACAGCTAAGTGCTTATTATCTGTCTCTATAGGTAATAAGTTAGTGAAACACCTGTTTTTATTTTTCAATACTTCCCATAATCAAATATACATTGGCAATGATATCTTACATAGATATGCCATACAAATAGATTTGATTAACTCTTGCCTCTGGAGCAGGTTAAAGGGGGGACCCTGAAATATTTAAGGATGAAAATGCAGCCCTGAAATCGAACTAGCAATTGCCATATGCTGTGAATATGCAGGTGTCTAGCGATATTATAATTCCTGCCGGGGCTGATAAATTTCTTTTACCCTTACAGGTAAAAAGAGGTCAGATATTAAAAACTTCTGAAACACTAATTTGCCTCTACCATAGAATACAAAATCTGGGTGTCACAATGACCTTCACTCTTTTGGTAAATATTGGAACTATTCCAATATATGTTATTGTGCATAACATGACCCCACAGGATATAAACCTATCCAAGGGGACTGTGACAGACCCTTCTGTCAGGACTGAAGGAGTTAATTGTGTTTAGCTAAGAAACTAATTTCTAAAGACAGAAATGCTGGCCTCAGCTATTGTGTGCTATAATTACATTTAAGTAATAAACAGGCCATTGTTTAATCACCCTCAGAGAGCAGACGCTAGGTGATAAGACAAGCCAAATGTGTTTAAGTTGTTATCTGCCTAAGTAAAGTATTTAAGTAATGTAATTCTACTGTTTCATAAAAGGGCGTCTTCCCCTTTTTATCTAAATGTACAAGAGTCTTTCAACCCCCCCATCTGGGGTCAAACCTGTATAAATACTAGGCATCTAGCCTTTAATAAATGTCATTCTGTTTTAAACCTGAAACTGGCTGGGTTGTGAATTGCTGATTCCCTATGCAGGACATTGTTCATCTGGTATTAACCCTTGGTACACTGTTGGTACCGTAACTTTGGTGGCAAGCGACGGAATGAACCTTATCGCCCAGAAGAGCAACTACACAAGCCAGTAACCTCAGGAAGAGGGGGATTATTACAATACTGACTAAGATGGAAAGAGTACCAGGGACAGAAGGAACCAATGGGCCCAGCATAGCAGACAGAACCCCCGCAGAAGCAAGCTTTGATCGGGCGGTTAAAATAAGACTGGCACATTATGGCCCCAACCCATCTGCGGAAATTATCGACCGGGTCATAGCAGCTGTGGAGGCCAACCTACTTCGCCAAAGCGGCGCTGCAGCAAACCCAGTGGAAAAGAGAAAAGTAAATTTTGCAGCTTTTAAAAACTTCCTGGAAACAGAAGGAGAGATTGATGGGTACCTTGCAGATTTTGAGAGGCAATGTGCACTACACAAGGTACCCGCAGAGGACTGGGTCATGATATTATCCGGAAAATTATCCGGCCGGGCCAGTGAGGCTTTTCGGGCCATTCCAGATGAGGAAGTCGGGGATTATAATACTGTAAAAGAGGCTCTGCTCTCCAGGTATGCGGTTACACCGGAGGCATACCGGAGGCGGTTCAGAGACACTGTTAAATTAACTGGAGATTCCTACCTTGAGTGGGCATGTAAGGTGCACCGCACAGCAGCTCACTGGATAGCGGGGTGCCAAGCCGTGTCTGGGGAAGAGGTGCTGCAGCAATTCCTGTTGGAACATTGCTTCGACAAGTTACCCGCAGGAGTTCGAGAGTGGGTTCGGGACCGTAAACCCTCCACCCTGCATGAAGCGGCTCGCTTGGCAGATGAGTATACGGATGCCCGCAAACTGGACACTTCTACCACTAAGCCCCCTGCTAGAGTGGAGTACAGACCCCCAGTCACCCCAGCAGCTGCCAGTTACCAACCCCCGGCGCACCGCTATACCACACGGCCTCTGGCCACGAACTACCCTCAGAGAGCCCGGTTCAATTCACGGGGCTACTCACAGCCTATTTGGTGCTTTGGATGTAAGCAACTAGGGCACAAAAGACCAGAGTGTCCCCTAAATGCAGCGAACCAAGCACAGTCCTGGAGAAGACCCGCCGGCGGAATCCCACGTAACTCTCAGCCTGCGGCCCGCTACGTAGAGGCGCAAGAATGCTGGAGCATCCTACATGAGGCAGACCTTGTGCAAGCTGCCCACCGGAATAACCGGCAACTGGTTAAAGTGAATGGGAAGAAGGTCAGTGGTCTACGGGATACTGGTGCTACCATGACCTTGCTTCAAAAGAACTTGGTGTCTGAGAAACAGTACACTGGAGACACTGTGGCTGTGAGGGTAGCAGGGGGCGATGTGTTCAGCCTACCTGTTGCCAGGGTACATTTGGATTGGGGAGTGGGCGCTAGACCTGTGAATGTGGGGGTCAAGAAGGACTTACCTGCTGATGTTCTTCTTGGAAATGACTTGGCTCCCCTTGTTTCTGCCTATGCTCCCATGGGTCCCGCTGATGTTAACCCTGTGACTACCCGTGCTCAGATCCGTGCAGCAGAGACTGACCCCCCTGCTGCTAAGCCCCAGGACGCTGAGCTCAGTAAATCTCTATCCGCTATTGATACGTGGAAGTCCCGTTACAATGCGCTGATGAAGGAGAAGAGGAGCGCAGAGGAAAAAGCACGTTTAGAACGTGAATCTCTGCTAGACAGGCTGCACCGACAGACTGCAGAAAACACCAGCTTGAGAGTGGGACATGAAACATTAAAGACAAACTTAGCGACACTTGAGGAGAAGCTGACGCTGGCTCATAGTGAGGTGCAGCAACTCAAGGGCACCCTATGTCAGTATGAAGGGATTGTGGATACCTATAAAGAGCAGGTACAGAAAACTCGTAAAGAAGCTGATGGGATTTTGAAGGACTGTTTAGCCCTAGTCTGGGCACTGAGGAAGTTGAACCCTTCTTTGTATGGACAGGAATTCTCTCTCATAACGGGAATACAGATGGATTGTCCTGGCAAACTGACATGCCTACCACCTCCTAGTCCGGTCATCCCCAGGTTGACCCGCCAAAGGGTCAAGCCGGGTCTGCCGGAGTGTTCCACAAGGGGGGAGATATGTGACAGACCCTTCTGTCAGGACTGAAGGAGTTAATTGTGTTTAGCTAAGAAACTAATTTCTAAAGACAGAAATGCTGGCCTCAGCTATTGTGTGCTATAATTACATTTAAGTAATAAACAGGCCATTGTTTAATCACCCTCAGAGAGCAGACGCTAGGTGATAAGACAAGCCAAATGTGTTTAAGTTGTTATCTGCCTAAGTAAAGTATTTAAGTAATGTAATTCTACTGTTTCATAAAAGGGCGTCTTCCCCTTTTTATCTAAATGTACAAGAGTCTTTCAACCCCCCCATCTGGGGTCAAACCTGTATAAATACTAGGCATCTAGCCTTTAATAAATGTCATTCTGTTTTAAACCTGAAACTGGCTGGGTTGTGAATTGCTGATTCCCTATGCAGGACATTGTTCATCTGGTATTAACCCTTGGTACACTGTTGGTACCGTAACAGGGACTACCATAGGATACGCGCTGGAATCAAGTTATTACACTTTTGGATTCCAGAATAATGTAATTGGGCTAATACCTGAAGGATACTTAACTGAAGAACAATTAATAGAACAATCCTTTGCATCTATGCCAGAGGGTCTATTTAATATTCAGTCTATTTATACCTTCAGCTCAGAGGAAGGCATCTGTAAAAACAGCAAGATTACCCCAATACCCAGAGTCATGGGGGAAATGTAAATTATAATCAAGGGGATCTCACTTCTAGGTTGGATGAAGCCTATGAAATAGGACAGCCTGAAATCTTTCCAGGATTTCAGCAAATAGTCAAAGAGCAAATATCCTTTGCTAATGGCTGTTCCAGTGATGATGAACGCCAACAGCTGGGAGAATTCCTGATGGAATACAAGGATATTTTTGGTAGGGATTCTTATGACTGTGGTACTACAGACTTGCACATTGCAAGAATACAAACAGATCCCGATGCATCACCTGTCTTTGTTAAACAATACAGACTTCCTTTAGCCTCATATGATTCTCTTGCAGAAATCATAAGGAACTTGGAAGAAAGGGGTATCATACGACAGGTGCATAGCTCTTATAATAATCCTATTCTAGGTGTTCTCAAGCCCAATGGACAATGGCGTTTGTGTGCTGATTTAAGACAGCTAAACAAACAAGTGTACATGTCTGGCTGGCCTGTGCCATATATTGACCATTGCCTAGCACAAATGCAGGGATCCAAAATATTCACTGCCATTGATTGCGCGCAGGGATATTGGACCATAAAGGTACATGAGGAGGACCAGTATAAGCTGGCATTCTCATTCCAAAAGGTCCAATATGCATTTCAGAAACTCCCTTTTGGATACATAAATTCTGGACATGAATTTGCTGTATTCATGCATAAGGCTATGCCTGATGCACTGGAAAGGGGGACCTTATCTTATGTTGATGATGTTTTGATCAAAAGCACAGACTTTGAAAAACACATCGCAGAGCTTAAACACGTTCTCAGCCAACTTAAAAGGGCAGGTGTCAAATTATCCCTACAAAAAGCTCAATGGTGCCGCACTCGGGTAAACTTCTTGGGACATGAAGTTACTTCTAAAGGGCTAAATCCTCAGAAGAAAAAGGTGGAAGCTATAATTAATTCTAAAAACCCAACTAACTTAAAGGAATTGAGATCATTCCTGGGTATGACAAATTATTCTCGCAAATTCATTGATAATTATGCAGAGTTAGCTAAACCACTACTACTACTTCTAAAGAAGGATGTGAAATGGCACTGGAGTGAGTCTCAAGAGACAGCCATCAAAGAGCTGAAGAAAAAACTCACTCAAGCACCTTGCTTAGCGTACCCTGAAGGTGGTAAACCTTTCTTCTTAGAAACAGGTTACACAGATGTAAGCATCAGGGCTGTTTTATACCAAAAGCATGATAATTTAAGCAAAGCCATTGCTTATGCGAGCAAAACTCTATCCCCAGTAGAAATAAAATTTAGCGATTGTGAAAAAGCCCTCTTATCTACTGTATGGGCTCTACAAAGTTTCTGCAGCTATGTACAGGGCGAGAAAATTATTCTAGAAACGGCCCACCAGCCTTTGCTATATTTGCAAAGGGAAAGAATAAGAGATGGGAATTTGCACAAATAGCCGCATAACAGCGTGGACTCTTTCCTTACAAGGCTGGCCTTTAGAAATTTGCTACAAGCAGAATAAAAAGAATCCAGTCGCACAGAGGCTTGCTGAGCTCCACGACTGTACCGCTAAGGATCCTGGGAAAGAATTATCAGAAGATGATTTCCTGGAGGAACAATTGCTTTCCCCATATAAAATGTACAATGAGGACCATTGTCAAACATTACCTTGGATATATGTTGATGGTTGTTCTTACCATGCCACTATTGATAATGAGCGCAGATTAGTCGCTGGCATTGGTATAACTTGGGCAAATGAATTCTCAAATATATCTATAGGTTTCAACATTGGACCAAGATCCAGTCAAGTTGCAGAACTCACTGCTATTCTAAAAACCATTGAAATGGCTATTGAACAATGGTATTCATTAATTTGTGGTCATAACTGACTCAAATTATGTGCGTGACAGTTTTGTTGAATACCTGCCAACTTGGAAAAGAAATGGCATGCAGAAAAGCAATCACAAACCAGTCAAGCATGGCAAGCTGTTCTGCGAGATTGATAATCTGGTGGTATCCAATGACTTAACCATATACTGGAAAAAGACCAAGGGTCATTCCAGGGTTCTAGGCCCAGATAAGGAAGGCAATGATCTTGCCATAACTGGAGAACTCCTTAATATTGACCACTTAATGGGTGCAATTCAGGTAGAAGCCATTACCAGAAATCAGGCAAAACAGAGTGAGCCTAACCTGGTACAATGGAGTCAGGATTCTCCTAGTGAGGACCTGATCACTAGTCAAAAAGAAGACCCCATTGTTGGCACCTTCTATAAACACATAGAAGATCCTGAAAGCAACCCCATCTCAAAAGATGATTGTATTGGCAAAGAAGATCTTATAATCTTAATGAAGTCCAGATCACAATTCAAATTACAGGATGGTTTGTTAATTAGAACCTCCAAAACTGGCATCCAGCAATGGGTAGTACCCACCAAGTTCAGAGGTCTAATTCTTCAACATGCCCATGATGCTCCCACATCTGGTCATCGTGGTGCCAAACTCACGTATGAAATATTGCGTGATTATACCTTTTGGCCACACATGTTGAAAGATGTTCAAACCTACTATCAAGGGTGTTTAATCTGTCCACAGTTCCAACCCATTGCGCCAACGCATAGAGCACCATTGCAGAAAAGGGGGATGGTAATGCCATGGTGAGATATACAAATTGATTTTATTGGTCCAGTAACAAGGTCATCACAAGGTAACAAATACATGTTAACAGTGACATGCCTGTTCACTAAATGGGTAGAGTGCATCAGTGCATCTAACAATAGTGCTGAAACATGTGCAGCATTGCTCATCAACCATGTATTTTCCAGATTTGGTTTGCCCCAAAGAATCGAGTCAGATCGGGGAACCCACTTCACTAGCGAAGTGATGACCAAAATGTGGAAAATACTAGGGGTTAAAAGAAAGCTCCATATTGCATATAGAGCTGCCTCAAGTGGTGGTGTAGAGCGTAACAAACAGTCCATTATTAAAATCCTCAAAAAGTTTGTGAGTGAAATGGATTAAAACTGGGATGTAAAACTACCTCTTGTCTTAATGGCATTAAGAGCAACTCCAAGTAGTTCTACCAAGATGTCACCTTTTGAACCGATGACTGGTAGAAGAATGGTTCTACCTCAGCATCTGCTGTACTGTACATCAGACCAAAACTTGATAAATGCTGCCAATACACATCAATATGTGGAGAACCTAAGAAAGCAACTGCAATATGCCTTTGCATTTGCTCAAAGGAATTTAGAGACAGCTGCAACTGCCACTAAAACCTATTATGATCTCAAAATGTCCAAAAAGGAATATGAAATAAATGATAAAGTTTATCTTTATAACTTTGGAAGAGATCAGATTAGGGAGAAGAAATTTCTTCCATCATGAAAAGGTCCTTTTGCCATAACTGACAAAATATCTCCAGTGGCCTATAAAATACAGATCCCCAAAAATGAAAGTTTCATAGATAAATGGGTCCATATCAATCAATTGCGAGCGTGTCATCCTAGGTCCCAACTACAAGTCATAGAGGGAGAATGAAGTGTCATATCCCCAAATGCACTAAAGACATACTGTAGCTTAAAGATGCCTAGCTGATAAGCATGAAGGCTCAAAAATGACGGACTTTCTACATAGAAGACTGTCTATGATGCGTACAACCAACATCCTCACCAAATACCACTGACTTTGATCCAATTCAAATACATGTGTCCTATATATATTTGAATTTGAAAGGGGGATTTATGTCAAGATATTTGAAATATTATTAAATGATATATACAGGTATGCTTATTATTATTTGATAGGTCTGTGGATGTGTACATCAAATAATTCATTTAACTTCTAAAAGCTGCAAATGGACATTGTATAGAAACCAGCCCCCTCCCTCTCTCATCAAATGGATTGTTTGTAGAACAAAGAAATGTTTTCAAAGTAACCTTAGAGAAAACATTTGCTCCAATTAACTTAAGCAATCACTCAAAAAGAAATGACCATGTTTATTTGACTATATACAGAGTTTTTATGGCTTAAGATAACATAGTTTTTGAAGCCAACAGCTCTATAGGGGGCGAAAACCAAATTAACAAACAAAGACCATTGAACCATTTCAAGAGACCATATGTTTTACTACCTGGAAATGTGTGATAGACTTCCTACTCCTTACAACGTTGCCTAGAGGTCTGGTCTAGGTGATATGTTTTGTGAAAAAGTAACCATTTGCATTTCACATGCAAATTGACCCCATACTATGTAAGTGGGGCAATGAAAACTTGGCCAGCAAAGACATATGTTATGATATACTACTTAAATTAAAAAAAATATATATATTATTTTTCCTTTATACAGCCTGAAAGTTTAAATGACTATATAACAGTCTATGATCTGCTGGATTTTATATAATTTTGAACACTACATAGAATTGAATATATATATATATATATATATAGATAGATAGATAGATAGATAGATAGATAGATAGATAGATAGATATACATATGAGATGGATTAAAATTTTGTAATAGATTAAATGGCAATTACAATAAACCCATTGTTAAAAGACTGCATAGAAATTAATTAATTGTGTGTATATATATATATATATATATATATACATGTACATATATTCAGACAACATATTATATTAAATAAATAATTGCTGTATTGAATAATAACTACATTGACAATATTGCAAATAGACATATGAATGCTTAAATGCTAAATTCAGAGCTTTAACTGCTGCCACCAGGCTATCAAACGTAAGGTTCTCCTTCAAATTTAAGCACTGAATTTTAGATAAAAAGGTTTTTGTCTGAAAAATCAAAGCACTGTTCTAAATACTAAACAGCTTTTTTAATAAAAATTTAGGAATTCTGATTCTATTTTTCTTGGTTGCAGATGAGGTAGTTTCTTTAAAGATTTCCCAACAAGGTATCCAATAGTTTGCCTTTCACTGTTGTCATGATCTCATAAACATCAACTGCAATCAAGTCATTATGCTCCAGTTTTAATATGGCTGTCTGAAAAATAGGCAAGCAGTTGTGTAAAAACTGAATATATAACTCAGGAAATGATGACGGGCCCAGTTCTGTTGTCTCACTGTCTTCAGCCAAAATAAATTGCCATAACACTTTAGGTGTTTCATCCTCACCAATGATTTGGAAGTAAGCTTTTACAGCTGACTAATTTTTTAAAACTCTCAATTGCTGGATAAAGAGACAGTCATCTTGTTAGTACATGGCGAAGAAGTTCTGACCACTCAAGGTCAACAAAGTCAAACATTTCTTTCAGTGTGGTAACTTTCTTGGCTGATTTTGAAATTATATAATTATTTTTCAATATTAGACTTTCCAAGTCAAAATGTAAAACATCTGAAGCCTTTTTAGCTGTATTATGAAGTATGTGAGCTGGGCAGCCAGTTGGTAATATCCGATCATTTAAAGCATGAAGCTTCTGGTACACACCGTTATGCTTACCAAAGTTCACACTTGCATTGTCAGCAGAATATGCAGACATCATATCCACAGATAGGCCATTTGTTTTAATCACATTTAAAATGTGCTCTGTAATTGAAGCAGCACTTTCATCACCTTCATAAAAATCCAACAAACTTGTTACCACTCCTTTGGAAGGCTTCAAGTAACGCAGAACTAAGGGGAAACGTTTATTGTGTCCATGGTTAGATGTATCTGATGCAACACTAAAATAAGCATAGCTATTTTTCTAATCTTTGACTACCATTTCCACACTATAAGGAGCCAGCACGTTTGTTACAGTGATGTGCGGTGACTTCAGAGGCTGGTGAGGCAGTGGCTAGGAATCGGATACGCCTTCATTCTTTAGATATCCTTTGTTGAAGAAATAGCAATGTACATGGGTGAGTCAATCGCATGAGGATCTATATGCAGCCACCAATC
>NC_069505.1:470491361-470496361 GCF_027579735.1 Bombina bombina | reverse complement strand
TGACATCTTTATAAATATAACACCTGTTACTAAACAGGGGTATAGATATTGCTAGATATAAGAGAGGTCTCAGACTGAGCACTGAGTGAGCATATACACTATTGTTTACTGCTAAGCCTTCCTTGATCGATTTCCTGAGTGTATCTATTACAGATTCTCCTCTTTAACTGGATTATAAAGAAACTTTTCTTTTTGTTTAGGTCTGGTGAAATGCCATCAAGGTCGTTGCCAACCAAGACCACACAAGAAGATATAAGGTAGGTTGTTCACTATTATAACATTTTGCCAATTTTCAACTAGGTCTCTTTCTAAAGATCCTATTCTAACTTATTTTAAAAATCTTTATTTTGTTAAATTTACATAGAATAGACAAACTTTTGTTGTAACACTCTTATTATTCATTCTACAGACCAACGACCAGCGGGATCAACCCTCCACAGACAGCAGTAGAATGTACAAGCGCCAGACTCAATAAAGAATATGCCTTTGAGAGACTAGTTAAGAAGTTTCCTGTAACTATCGGTGGGCAACTCCCAAAGAAGAAAACAAGGGCAGAGTTTACTGGACAGTTTGACAAGCACTGCTCTGACAAGTGGAGGACTGTCCAGAGAAATATGAGAAAAGAAGAGCTATTGAGTAAGTAAATAACAATCAAATAGAAAACTTTTTATACTATATCAGAAACAAAAAGAAGTTTCTCTGAGTTAAAAAGTTACTTAATTTAAAAATAGTCATTTTTACTATCTCTTGCAATATGTTTCTACTAATGGTGTATGAGTGCTGCTCAGTATATTTATATAATATGGTTTGGTATATAGTAAATATATATAAAAAAAAGTATTACACTAAGTTTTGTCTATTTTGCTATTCTTAGAAGATTTATTTTTTTATATTAGTATTTCCATATACGTAACTGGTTAAATACCATATTTAACTTATGTCTTCTCTGTATATTACAGACCATTTCAGCAGAAGGCAACCTACAGAGAACCAGATTCAGCGCTTCGTGGACAAGCAGGAATGGAAAACAAACATCCCGGACATTTTAGAGGTCTTGTTAAGCTGGAAGCCAGCAAAGTCAAATGAATGGGACCCTAAGGACAAGGCGCTAATTTCACTTGTTAAGCACCAGTCATGGAGAGGACTGTCCATCACAGATGTAGGAGACGGGAAGGCAGTGGTAACAACACGCAATTTCCAGAAAGGGGAGATTGTTTGTGAATACCATGGTGTGATCATTTCAGCAGAGGAAGGTCAGCAATTGTATGAAAGGTCTGTTGATGAAGAAAAGAGATATCTATTTTTCTTCCATGATCCGTGTGGTATACCCCTGTGTGTTGATGCTCAAACCTTCCCCTGTCCTTGTCATCCAGACAAAGAAACCGTTGGACGCTTGATAAACCATTCTAGGAACAGGTTTAATCTTAAGCCAGTCTACAGGATACTGAAAATTAAAGGAGAGCACCGTGTGGTGATTTTCTTCTATGCCACCAGACTTATCCCCATAGAAACCGAACTGTTGTTCAACCATAGGATTTCAAAGAAATCCTTTAAAGGAGAGAGCACAGACCTTGATTGGCTCAGTGACTAACTGAGTTGGACTCTTTAGTATGGACAGATTGGACTTAAATTGTTTTATATACTTTTGAAATATCGTTTTTGAATTTTGTATTTTAAACATTTTTTTTTAATTTTTCCATGATGTGTTGTCTCCTTGTCTTGTCTTTTTTTAATATTTTATGTTTTTTTATATCTAATTTTTTTCTAATCTCTTTGTTTTCAGAGAGACCAGAATATTTATTAAGGTTTATTGCATTGACTTAATTTTTTTACTATAGGAACTGGAGATAATTTAGCACTTTTAATGCCAAAGGCACTCATTTAATGTATCCATAATGCCATGTTTTATACCTTGTAATGTTGTATTAATAATAATGTTACATCACAAATCCTTTTTGATTTTTTCTTAATTCACTATCACCCATTAGGAAAATTGTATTTAATTGTAAAATGTAATAGGTTACTTGTTTTTTAAAATAAATATATTTTTAAAAAGTTTTTAATTGCCTGGTATTTTCGGCGCTGGACTGTCATTGGGCAGGATCAGACTGATGCTACAAGATATTTTTTCTCTGTGAATGGGCATAGTGTGCTAAAAGAGCGTGCACCCTGAGTTGCAATGTAAATGAACAGGCATGGAAGTTATTCTAGCTTTTGTTCTATCTCTTTTCTCTCTCTTCTGATATACATACATATATATGTATGTACAAAAAAGAGGCCTGGATGGCGCATATATGCAAATATAAGTATAAATTAGCAAATGGTGCAGGTAGTGATAAAGATATTGTTAAAAGTAACTTACTCTTTTTTTTAGGTCTGGTGAAGGGATATCACAACATCAATATATATTTATATAGGTATATATAGACACAAATATATATATATTGATGTTTTTATATCCCTTCACCAGACCTAAAAAAAAGAGTAAGTTACTTTATAATACAGTTAAAGAAGAGAAAATGTAACAGATACACTCAGGGAATTGCTGGAGAGGGGGTATGGTAAAGGTGGGTGAGGGACACGTATGGTGAATATAGCAATAAATATATAGCAATAAAAATATCTTATCTATTTAAATACTAGCTAATACAATGACTGATGACAGGGAAGCATAAATTATTAATTAATTTGAAAAACAAGCCCTTAATGGGAAGAACCTAACATAAATCACATTATATCCTTACATAGGTATTTCTCTAGGATTCCAATGTGCAAGTATAAATTATACACCCTAACATTTTCAGGGGAATAGATAAACCCTTTACAGAACCTCTATTATAAGGAAATGCTCACACAATTTGTATTTCATAAATCAAAATATTAATATTTTATTCAACTAGTATCAAGAAAGGTCTTTAAATGTTTGTGTAACTGTATAATGTATTCAATTCATCTGATTGGAGGTGTATTTGAAAAGGATAGAGTAGGCCATTTTTTAGTTTTTACCTCAGGCTGATACACGAGTCACAGGTGACACAAGTGATACATGTGTATGTGTATGTGTGTATATGTGTGTATATGTGTGTATGTATGTATGTGTGTGTGTATATGTGTGTATGTATGTGTGTGTGTATGTGTGTGTATGTGAGTGATGAGTAAAAGAGTTGATTTTTTTGCAAAACATTTCCCACATTTAGAACACGAAAATGTTTTCTCCTTTATATGAATTTTCTGATGCCTTATAAGAGATGATTTCAGAGTAAATCAGTTAACACATTCAGAACATGAAAGTGCTTTTTCCCGTGTATGGCCTTTTAGATGCCTAATAACATATGATTTCAAAATAAAACACTTCCCACATACAGAACACGTATCCTTAGATATACATAGAAATTATATTTTTAGATATACATAGAATATATACCTGTGAGATCCTTTCTTTTGGCCCGTACATAATAATTTTTGATAATTTTTTATAATTTTTGTTGTCATTTATTTTTGGTGTTGAAATAGCAACATAACATTTGTTTTCATTTTTTTCAACTTTTACATTTGATCCATAGATCCATAGGATATATACCTGTGAGATTCTGTCTTTTGACCCCTGTTAAAGGATATTTCTTGCTAACTATGCCATAGTTACAATTGTCTCTGGTCATATTCCAAGAAAGCATAATTCCCTAGTGTTTACATAGAGAACCTGTTTTTTTTTAGTAACCACTAATCACGTGAGATTTATTAGCCAATTATTATCAGTCAATTAGCTCCCTGCTTTGTAAGGAACTCTAAGGGTATAAAAATGCATGTATATGAAAATGTGTTAGTCTTGCATGGCTGTGTTTTGTGTTAGGACACTGTTGCAACAGTGAAATAAAGATCACCCCTCCTGGGGTTAGCCTTTGTTTGCTGAATATCTGGTCTGGACCTCTTTATTACTGCACCTGAGACGAGCTCACTCATGACATAATATATATAATAGAGTTTTTGTAAAGGCTTCTATTCCCTAAATATTTTGTAATTTATTTGATGCCTTTTGCTTTGTTTTTCTATGTACTATTTGTCACTGTACATACTGCCTTGTGCTTTGTTATTCTATGTACTATATTTCTCTGTACATACAGCCCTGTGCTTTGTTATTCTATGTACTATGTCTCTGTACATACTGCCCTGTGCTTTGTTATTCTATGTACTATATGTCTCTGTACATACTGCCCCATATATATAAGTGATATTGGAAGTGGGCTTAAGGAGAAGGTTTGTTTGTTTGCTGATGATAAAAAAGGAGGTTACAGGAGGGGTCGATCAAATGAACAGTGATATTAAAAAACTAGAGGACTGGTCAAATAAATAGAATCTGAAATGTAATATTACCAAGGGTAAAATTATGCATATAGGATCCAAAAACCCTAAGGCCAATTATAGTATAAATAGTACATTACTGACTGTAACTAAAGAAGAAAGGGACTTGGGAATTATTATTTCAGATGATATAAAATTTGCACACAATGCAGCAGTGCAGCGAGTAAGGCCAGTCAAATACTTGGTTGCATTGGGAGAGGTATTAGGAGCAGAAATAGTAAGGTTCTTATGCCACTTTACAAATCATTAGACCAAATCTGGAATACTGTGTACAGCTCTGGAGACTAAGGGGCCTATTTAAGAAAGACCTGTCGGACATAATCCGATATTGCGGATCATGTCCGACAGACCTCGCTGAATGCGCATTCAGCATTGCACCAGCAGCTCTTGTGAACTGCTGGAGCAACGCCGCCCCCTGCAGACTCGCAGCCAATCATCGCCAGCAAGGGGTGTCAATCAACCCGATCGTATTCGATCGGGTTGAATTACGGCGATGTCTGTCCACCTCCAGGTTATGGAGTAGCGGTCTTTAGACGGCAGCTCGATAACTTGTGCCCTCAAGCTCAGAACGGAGCTTGATAAATGGGCTGGCTCCCATATCTTCAGAAAGATATAAATAAATTAGAAGCTGTCCAAAAGAG
>NC_069505.1:470463861-470486361 GCF_027579735.1 Bombina bombina | reverse complement strand
TACAAATATTGGTGATTGGTTTATAATCAGATATAAGATAAAGAAGCAGGCATATTTACACAATGTGATAAAGTAATGAGATCTGATTATACCTACAAGCTCAACCCATTTTATTAGGTTGTGGCTTCAAAACACAAAATCAGCTAATGTATATACACAAATAAACCTTAAAAAGCAAAACTTATACATTTTATACTGTAATTGGAAACAGATTAAGTTAAAACAATTTTATAGTATACTGTCTCTTTAAACCCACTTCCAATATCACATATATATATATATATATATATATATATATAGAGAGAGAGAGAGAGAGAGAGAGAGAGAGAGAGAGAGAGAGAGAGAGAGAGAGGAATATATATATAAAATACACCCACACAAGCACAGATAGACACCTACATATAATAAAGCCTAAAACAATAGTATAGTCCTTGCTTACAAAATATGTGTGAAATGAAATTTACAGCTATGGGATAGCTTTTGAAATTATAATTCCTAATACTTGTGAAATTCTTCAGGGTTTTCATTGTGTACCTTTCAAAGATAATGGCATTTACATTTACATTTGTTAGTGGAAAGATTTCTACACGAACAAAACCACATACATTTTTTGAAATTATATATATATTTAAACATATATTTGTAAATATAGATATATATCTCAATATTAACAAATAAATGTTTAAATGTGCCTATATATATATATATATATATATATATATAAAACACAAAGAAAGTCCAGCACTCACTTACAAGCTCTCAGCTAAGATTTAAAAGCAAAAATGGAAAGGTTAGTTACCGCATCTGGCCAAATGGGACAAGCCCAGGTACCACGTCAAGGTCCTTTCCAATACCTGGGACCGTAAAACAGCCACACAATGCAAGCTCTCAAATCCAAACAAACTGGGAACAAAAGAAGGGTGCACATGCGTATGTAATCACCCTAGACATAGACAAAACACGGAAGGGGACTGCACTCTCATACCGAACCTGGTACACATCCCATGACCCTGCAACATGCTCAGCCCTGGGTGCTCACCGGCACTCACAGGAAGCTGTGCTGTCCCCAGAGTCACAGGCAGTTAACCCCAGACTGGTCTGGGTGCAAAAACCATAAGGAAAATTACAAAACAAATTAATACAACACACAAAGAAAGTCCAGTTACCGCATCTGGCCAAATGGGACAGGCTCAAGTACCACGTCAAGGTCCTTTCCAATACCTGGGGCCCTAAAACAGCCACACAATGCAAGCTCTCAAATCCGAACAAACTGGGAACAAGGGAAGGGTGCACAGGCTTATGTAATCACCCTAGACATAGACAAAACACGGAAGGGAACTGCACTCTAATACCGGACCCGGTACACGTCCCCTGACCCTAAACATGCTCAGCCCTGGGTGCTCACCGGCACTCACAGGAAGCTGTGCTGTCCCCAGAGTCACAGGCAGTTAACCCCAGACAGGCCTGGGTGAAAGAATCATAGGGAAAATTACAAAACAAATTAATACAACACACAAAGAAAGTCCAGCAAAAATGGAAAGGTTCGTTACCGCATCTGGCCAAATGGGACAAGCCCAGGTACCACGTCAAGGTCCTTTCCAATACCTGGGACCCTAAAACAGCCACACAATGCAAGCTCTCAAATCCAAACAAACTGGGAACAAGGGAAGGGTGCACAGGCTTATGTAATCACCCTAGACATATACAAATATATGTATAAATATATATATCAATATTTACAAATAAATGTTTAAATGTTTTCTATACACACACACCAAAAATAAACCATATACATATATATTTATATAAATAAATATATGTGTCTATATCTATCTATAAGTTATACAGAAAGTTAATATATAATTATATAAAATTGTATAAAGTATATTATGATATGCATTTCCCTCTGTATATATGTCATCACTACCTAACTTACCAGAGTAGATTTTGTTCCAATGGCATTTTGACTTAGTGATTACGATCACTGTTTATAATGCTTTCCCCTTTTTTATCTTCTTTTTTACACTTATGTCCTTTTATTTGGATACATAACTACGTTCACTTTAGTCTTAACTATAAATTGCAAGATAAATATAACACTCCGTTTTTATGGAGTCTTTAAACATGAGTGACGTTTATAACGTCATGTGACTAATAAAATGTCCAATAGCAGGAGGGGCGGAGCCTACAGCTGTTGCGGCAGGACGTGTTTGTGAAGAGCTCCTGGACTCAATTAGCTTTTTTGGAATCATTTTCTAAAATTAGCCTACTCTTTTTTTGAAATACAAAAGTCTGTGAGTTTCTAGCAGAGTACGGACCTGCCTATGTTCCTCAGCTAACTTAATAGTGGCCAGCCATGAGGTTGAGAGGCCTTCTTAGTGAGTCTGATCTTCTATGTTGTTGGGGCTGCTGCATACTTACACCCCCCCAGGACCCTGGCCTATCAAACCAGTTTAGTTATAACTGGCCAATTGTACACCCTATCTGCTCAAAGAAGGGAGAATAACCTGCAACACACTTCCTGATAGCTGAAATACTACTACCTTCAGAAATAAGGGACATAGCATATATATCTATAACTCACGCATGGTCCCTTCAATATGGCGCTGGACTCTAAATTGATCCTTCGGGAAGTAACGGCCATGCTGGATTTTCACTACAATAAGCTTTGCGCAATTATTGACGAAGAATATGCCTCCCTAAAGAATTTATGTGCGAGTGCTAAAGGAGAGCCGCAAGTTTCACAGGAGCTGTATGTTGAACCTTTCCTGTATCAGCTCCAAACACCTTCTGTGTCTTTAACTACCGCATGCTCACAACCTCTGCGATATGATGGCAGCTACCTAAATAGTGACCTAACCCCTTGGTGCAAACCGCCCGGCGAACTGAAGGAGCAGAAGGCCAGCTTGGAAAGGAGAGCCACACTACCATATAGTGGTGAACGTAAGGGGGAGAATATTGCAAAAGACACTGCGCTGTGGACACCACAGCGCAGCATTAATATCAGCCTGGACCCACAGATCATTTTGCTGACCGCTATCACTACGGTGCCTGTTTTCAGCGCCTGGGACCTGAGACCTGCAGGTACATTTCTCCAGCCCTGCTTCGCTACTCCGGAGGAGCCGGTGGAGACCTGTGGGTCTGCCTCAGGGAGACCGATTCATTAAAGGAGGAGTTACATTCGCTTCTAGGGCTTAGCAGTGTGGGCTACTTATTTGATAGAGGTCGTTGCCTGCAGTATGGAAGGGCCTCTACCTTTTGGCCGAGAGATGTTTTATCACTATTTGTGACTGGTGTGGGTTAGCCACTAACATAGGCTGGCTTACTGCGGTGAACAGTGTACTTTTCACAGCCTCTTCTCACTCGAACGATAAATATCACACAGAAGCTCTACCATATGTATGGGGACTAAACTTGAACTACAGCCGATATCTATCTGTTAATATAAGATAAGCAGCATGTATATACTTATTAATACCTATACATATTCTTACTGCCCTTTTCAGAGGTTACTTGGTAATAACAGCTAAAGCAACGGTTTACAGAGTCTATAAATATTAGCTTTTCCATGAGTCCTCAGCAGTTTTTCTGGGCTACATTGAAAATTGTGGGCATGGGTTAAAGAACTCCTCATATTAGCGACCTGAAGTTTACTTGTAAAAGTGGGAGACTATACTTGTTAATTTTTCTCTTAAAGGAGATATCTATAGATATGAATGGTTTCCAAAGTGAGACTGACTATCTAAATATTCCAAAAGAGGATTTGGTGGTGCACCCCAGGGTGATTAGTTACAAGACATTTCCCCATAGTTAGCTTATAAGTATGTTCAAGATAGCTTCATTTTTATGTACCCGCCACTAGGGTAGGCAGCAGAGTTGTTAAAACTCACAATAATGAGTGTTTCACTTTGCACTTTAACTCTTCTTGCTCTGGGGGTTTAAAGTGTACATTCAGCAACCTAAAATGCCAGCCATATCTTATGTATCATCTGTACTTGCTCTAAGATACTTTTCTGAGATTATTGAGACTGCAAATTCACATTAGGGTAATTACATACTGTGCCTGTACGTTATTTTTTGCCTATTGAGCCCCTATGTTATTCTCTCTCTCCTTCCCTCCCATGTAACCCTAGATGTATGTAATTGTTAAGCAAGTTTATGAAGTGGTAATATGACGGTTCCACATGAAGGTCTATTGGTATGTAGATCTTAAATCAACAGCATAATAATGCTCTCATATGTTGTAATAATTCATGGTTGAGCTATATCATTACACCTGAACTAATACCCCCAGTATAACTATAGTGTGGTCATTTCACAGATGTTCATGATGTAATTCTAGATGGGTCCACTCTGCCTTGTGGAAATGCATCATTTTCAGTGAGCAGTGTTGTTTAAGTTATATAACTGATGTAGGTGCTAGAAGATTTATTTCAATGCCCCCACTCCCATTAGAAGTTACAACTATTAACCCTAAGATATCAAGCTCACTACCCCACTGGCTATACCAATAAGCTCCCTGACCTCTTACAGCCCCATATGTATTTAAGCTGAACCACGATAGCTCTCCCTCTACTGGTTTAAATGGTTTGGTTTATTTCTATCTAACACAACATATACCATATTTGTTTTATGTAACATAGTTGAATACAAAGAAAAGGAAAAATGAGATTAATCATTTGAGATCCAAAAGTGGTCTCATATTGTTCATGGCTGTCCCCTGTACCATTACGTTTCTAGCAGAATTAGGAGGTCCAAGAGTGGCCTCAATGGCTAATCAGAGGGCATATAGTCTGAGTGGCAAGCATTATGTTCATTATCATTGTTGAATTTGACCGTATACATGCACTTTGTCAAATGTGTTCTGATTATACAAGCCATATATTTTATTTATTTTTTCTGTACAGACTTTATGGCTATGTACTGTTTGCTTGCTCTGTTTTGAATCTCAATAAAAATAATTAAAAAAAAAAAAAAATGTCCAATAGCAGGAGGGGCGCATCGTCGCTCCCCTTAGACTATGAGCTAAACATAACACTCCGTTTCCATGGAGTTCACAAACATAGTGACGTATATCACGTTACCAATTATGTGTCTGAGTATGTGTCCAATAGCAGGAGGGGGCGTGCCGCCGCTCCCCTTACTTAAACGGACACATAGACATAAAAATCATATGTAGCATAAATAATTTAAACACATACACCAGAATTAAAAAATTAAAGATTTTTAATATTACTGCACAATAAAAAGATTAAAAGATGCAAAATGTCTATTGGAATAAAAATAATTTTAGAATGTTAATGTTAAGTTGCAATTATAGCATCCTGTAAAAAAACAAATCGGTATATTATCATTTTAAACACAACAGAACAATACACATAAAGCTGTAGATAAATAATTTGTAATGTAAATTGTACAGGGTTCACTGGCTAATTGTTTATTAAAAAACATTATGATTACCTAAATGTGTATCAGAACAAACTCTAATGCTGAATAAGCCTGCCTATTATTTACATTGTTTCAGGTTATTTTACTTTTTACCATTCACTCTATTATTTTTGTTATTTGTTTTTTACACACAATGATTTTATTTTCAAGAACAATACGTATTTCTATTTAAGGCACCCTTTTGCAAAAGTAACCTAAAGTCACATATGAACTAACATTTTTCAAATCCACTACAGATAAAAAAAGACCTTATTAAAGATTTAATATAATATATACTGGTTCAAAATAAATTATTTCTTTTTTTGATAATCTAAATCTAGAACAATATGTAATAATGGAGGGTCTTCTGACTGATAATACCAACTACTTGTCAGATTTACAAAAATAAAGTCCTGGAACCTTTTCCCTCAAGTTAAAAGTCTGCTAAAAAAAGTAAACATATTTATTAGATATCTCTAAAAAACACACTTTATATGTAAATAAAAATTGAGATAATTTACTTTGTTTACTATTACACGTATGATAAGTGTAATATGTATTAATAAATGTATTGTGAACAAAATCATTACTGAAATATTCATAATATAAATTAAGAAATTACCCTGTCATTCTATTTTTTTCTGAAACAATTTACTAGGTTACATGAAAATACACATTATGTTGTGACATATATTTTAAAAAGTCAAACTCTTTCTGGATATACAATCTTTAAAATATAAAATACAAAGCATTTAGCATTTTGGTTAGTAATTTAGTTTATGTTAAGGGTGTATTCATTCACCTGAATAGGGTGGGGTTAATATTTTACACTTGCACCATGGCATTCTAAACTCAAGAAATAAATGAATAACTTGAAACAACAGCTACCAACAGCTTCAAACTTGGAAATCCCACACCTATGAATTTTAAGTTGTTAATTTCTATGTGTCAAGTATTAGCTCTGCCCATGCATAGAGAGACACTATTCTAGACATCAAAAACATTTTTGTATTCTACTATATATGTATTTAGATGCATTTATATAATTCTATGTTCTTTTTAAATTAGATATACTCCTTGAATTTGAGTTTCTTATTTAAAAACATTTCTTGTTTTAACATTAAAATCAAATTTAGCTCAAATCTTCCAAGTGACTTTAGATATATGTGACTTAAAAATCATCTTGAGATAAATAATTTGTTTTAAAACCATATACAGCAATAATCAACTGAAAACCTTCCTACACCTCAAATACATTTTATGTTTCTTTAAAAAATATATTTGAGTACATTTATATAATTTAATAATTTGAATTTTGAATTTTCTTAGAGAAAATTTTGTTTTTTAAATAATTTATTCAATAAATTCTAATATTATTATTGAAATCATATAGAGAAAAAATCTTCCTAAAACATGTAGGACATTTCTAGCAGAAAAACACCTGTAATTAAGAACAATCGGCCAGATTTAGAGTTTGGCGTTAGCCGTCAAAACCAGCGTTAGGGGCTCCTAACGCTGGTTTTGGGCTACCGCCGGTATTTAGAGTCAGTCAGGAAAGGGTCTAACGCTCACTTTGCAGCCGCGACTTTTCCATACCGCAGATCCACTTACGTCAATTGTGTATCCTATCTTTTCAATGGGATCTTTCTAACACCGGTATTTAGAGTCGTGGCTGAAGTGAGCGTTAGAAATCTAACGACAAAACTCCAGCCGCAGCAAAAAGCCAGGAGTTAAGAGCTTTCTGGGCTAACGCCGGTTCATAAAGCTCTTAACTACTGTGCTCTAAAATACACTAACACCCATAAACTACCTATGTACCCCTAAACCGAGGTCCCCCCACATCGCCGCCACTCTAATAAAAAATTTTAACCCCTAATCTGCCGACCGCACACCGCCGCCATCTACGTTATCCCTATGTACCCCTATTCTGCTGCCCCTAACACCGCCGACCCCTATATTATATTTATTAACCCCTAATCTGCCACCCCAAACGTTGCCGCCACCTACCTACACTTATTAACCCCTAATCTGCCGACCGGACCTCACCGCTACTATAATAAAGTTATTAACCCCTAATCCGCCTCACTCTCGCCTCAAAAACCCTATAATAAATAGTATTAACCCCTAATCTGCCTTCCCTAACATCACCGACACCTAACTTCAAGTATTAACCCCTAATCTGCCGACCGGACCTCGCCAACACTATAATAAATGTATTAACCCCTAAAGCTAAGTCTAACCCTAACACTAACACCCCCCTAAGTTAAATATCATTTTATTCTAACGAAATAAATTAATTCTTATTAAATAAATTATTCCTATTTAAAGCTAAATACTTACCTGTAAAATAAACCCTAATATAGCTACAATATAAATTATTATTATTATATTGTAGCTATTTTAGGATTAAAATTTATTTTACAGGCAACTTTGTATTTATTTTAACCAGGTACAATAGATATTAAATAGTTAATAACTATTTAATAGTTACCTAGTTAAAATAATTACAAAATTACCTGTAAAATAAATCCTAACCTAAGTTACAATTAAACCTAACACTACACTATCAATAAATTAATTAAATAAAATACCTACAATTATCTACAATTAAACCTAACACTACACTATCAATAAATTAATTAAATACAAATACCTACAAATAAATACAATTAAATAAACTAACTAAAGTACAAAAAATAAAAAAAGAACTAAGTTACAAAAAATAAAAAAATATTTACAAACATTATAAAAATATTACAATTTATTCCGATTGGCTGATAGAATCCTATCAGCCAATCGGAATTCGAGGGACGCCATCTTGGATGACGTCCCTTAAAGGAACCTTCATTCTGTGTTAGGACGTCGGAAGAAGAGGATGGATCCGCGCCGGAGGTTTTGAAGATGGAGCCGCTCGTCGTCGGATGGAAGAAGATTGAAGATGCCGCTTGGATGAAGATGTCTACTGGTCCAGATCTCCTCGTCTGCCCGGATAGGATGAAGACTTCTGCCCGATGATGGACCTCTTCAGCCGCCGCTTGGATCAAGACTTCAGCCGGATGATGGACGTCTTCAGCCCCCGCTTGGGCTTGGATGAAGACTTCGGAGGCTGGACCGATCGGTGATACCCGGCGTGGTGAAGATAAGGTAGGAAGATCTTCAGGGGCTTAGTGTTAGGTTTATTTAAGGGGGGTTTGGGTTAGATTAGGGGTATGTGGGTGGTGGGTTGTAATGTTGGGGGGGTATTGTATGTTTTTTTTTACAGGCAAAAGAGCTGAATTCTTTGGGGCATGCCCCGCAAAAGGCCCTTTTAAGGGCTGGTAAGGTAAAAGAGCTTTTCTATTTGTATTTTAGAATAGGTTAGGGCATTTTTTTATTTTGGGGGGCTTTGTTATTTTATTAGGGGGCTTAGAGTAGGTGTAATTAGCTTAAAATTCTTGTAATATTTTTATAATGTTTGTAAATATTTTTTTATTTTTTGTAACTTAGTTCTTTTTTTATTTTTTGTAACTTAGTTCTTTTTTTATTTTTTGTAATTTTGTAATTATTTTAACTAGGTAACTATTAAATAGTTATTAACTATTTAATAGCTATTGTACCTGGTTAAAATAAATACAAAGTTGCCTGTAAAATAAATATTAATCCTAAAATAGCTACAATATAATTATAATTTATATTGTAGCTATATTAGGGTTTATTTTACAGGTAAGTATTTAGCTTTAAATAGGAATAATTTATTTAATAAGAGTTATTTCGTTAGAATAAAATTATATTTAATTTAGGGGGGTGTTAGTGTTAGGGTTAGACTTAGCTTTAGGGGTTAATTCATATATTAGAGTAGTGGTGAGGTCCGGTCGGCATATTAGGGGTTAATAATTGTAGGTAGGTGGAGGCGACGTTGGGGGCGGCAGATTAGGGGTTAATAAATATAATATAGGGGTCAGCGGTGTTAGGGGCAGCAGATTAGGGTACATAGGGATAATGTAGGTTGCGGCGGTGTACGGAGCGGCAGATTAGGGGTTAATAATAAAATGCAGGGGTCAGCGATAGCGGGGGCGGCAGATTAGAGGTTAATAAGTGTAAGGTTAGGGGTGTTTAGACTCGGGGTTCATGTTAGGGTGTTAGGTGCAGACTTAGAAACTGTTTCCCATAGGAAACAATGGGGCTGCGTTAGGAGCTGAACGCTGCTTTTTTGCAGGTGTTAGGGTTTTTTTCAGCTCAAACGGCCCCATTGTTTCCTATGGGGGAATCGTGCACGAGCACGTTTTTAAAGCTGACCGCGTCCGTAAGCACCGCTGGTATTGAGTAACGGCTGATAAACACCAGCTTTCCCCACAAGTGATATAGTTAGAAATGTAACTGATATTTAATAAATATGACATTTTATAGGTATATGTTAATTCAACAGAATTATCATATTTATCCTTACACAAATGAAACGTTAGGCAGTGTTCCTATATTACAATGACTAAAGAAATTAAACTAATTGTATAGATTCACTAAGAATAAATAGGCCTATCTAGACCTCACTAAAAAGATAAAAGATGCAAAATGTCTATTGAAATAAAAATAATTTTAGAATTTTAATGTAAAGTTGTAATTATAGCATCCTGTAAAACAAACAAATCTGTATATTATCATTTTAAACACAACAGAACAATACACTGTAAAATAAATCCTAACCTAAGTTACAATTAAACCTAACACTACACTATCAATAAATTAATTAAATAAAATACCTACAATTATCTACAATTAAACCTAACACTACACTATCAATAAATTAATTAAATACAATACCTACAAATAAATACAATTAAATAAACTAACTAAAGTACAAAAAATAAAAAAAGAACTAAGTTATAAAAAATAAAAAAAGAACTAAGTTACAAAAAATAAAAAAATATTTACAAACATTATAAAAATATTACAACAATTTATTCCGATTGGCTGATAGAATCCTATCAGCCAATCGGAATTCGAGGGACGCCATCTTGGATGACGTCCCTTAAAGGAACCTTCATTCTGTGTTAGGACGTCGGAAGAAGAGGATGGATCCGCGCCGGAGGTCTTGAAGATGGAGCCGCTCGTCGTCAGATGGAAGAAGATAGAAGATGCCGCTTGGATGAAGATGTCTACCGGTCCGGATCTCCTCTTCTGCCCGGATAGGATGAAGACTTCTGCCCGATGATGGACCTCTTCAGCCGCCGCTTGGATCAAGACTTCAGCCGGATGATGGACGTCTTCAGCCCCCGCTTTGGCTTGGATGAAGACTTCGGAGCCTGGACCGATCGGTGATACCCGGCGTGGTGAAGATAAGGTAGGAAGATCTTCAGGGGCTTAGTGTTAGGTTTATTTAAGGGGGGTTTGGGTTAGATTAGGGGCATGTGGGTGGTGGGTTGTAATGTTGGGGGGGTATTGTATGGTTTTTTTTTACAGGCAAAAGAGCTGAATTCTTTGGGGCATGCCCCGCAAAAGGCCCTTTTAAGGGCTGGTAAGGTAAAAGAGCTTTTCTATTTGTATTTTAGAATAGGTTAGGGCATTTTTTTTTATTTTGGGGGGCTTTTTTATTTTATTAGGGGGCTAAGAGTAGGTGTAATTAGCTTAAAATTGTTGTAATATTTTTATAATGTTTGTAAATATTTTTTCATTTTTTGTAACTTAGTTCTTTTTTTATTTTTTGTAACTTAGTTCTTTTTTTATTTTTTGTACTTTAGTTAGTTTATTTAATTGTATTTATTTGTAGGTATTTGTATTTAATTAATTTATTGATAGTGTAGTGTTAGGTTTAATTGTAGATAATTGTAGGTATTTTATTTAATTAATTTATTGATAGTGTAGTGTTAGGTTTAATTGTAACTTAGGTTAGTATTTATTTTACAGGTAATTTTGCAATTATTTTAACTAGGTAACTATTAAATAGTTATTAACTATTTAATAGCTATTGTACCTGGTTAAAATAAATACAAAGTTGCCTGTAAAATAAATATTAATCCTAAAATAGCTACAATATAATTATAATTTATATTGTAGCTATATTAGGGTTTATTTTACAGGTAAGTATTTAGCTTTAAATAGGAATAATTTATTTAATAAGAGTTATTTCGTTAGAATAAAATTATATTTAACTTAGGGGGGTGTTAGTGTTAGGGTTAGACTTAGCTTTAGGGGTTAATTCATATATTAGAGTAGTGGTGAGGTCCGGTCGGCAGATTAGGGGTTAATAATTGTAGGTAGGTGGAGGCGACGTTGGGGGCGGCAGATTAGGGGTTAATAAATATAATATAGGGGTCAGCGGTGTTAGGGGCAGCAGATTAGGGGTACATAGGGATAATGTAGGTTGCGGCGGTGTATGGAGCGGCAGATTAGGGGTTAATAATAAAATGCAGGGGTCAGCGATAGCGGGGGCGGCAGATTAGAGGTTAATAAGTGTAAGGTTAGGGGTGTTTAGACTCGGGGTTCATGTTAGGGTGTTAGGTGCAGACTTAGAAACTGTTTCCCATAGGAAACAATGGGGCTGCGTTAGGAGCTGAACGCTGCTTTTTTGCAGGTGTAAGGTTTTTTTCAGCTCAAACGGCCCCATTGTTTCCTATGGGGGAATTGTGCACGAGCACGTTTTTAAAGCTGACCGCGTCCGTAAGCACCGCTGGTATTGAGAGTTGCAGTGGCGGTAAATTATGCTATACGCTCCCTTTTTGGAGCCTAACGCAGCCGTTCTGTGAACTCTCAATACCAGCGGTATTTAAAAGGTGCGGGGGGGGAAAAAGCCAGCGTTAGCTACACGGGTCGTTACCGACAAAACTCTAAATCTAGCCGATAGTAACGGCTGATAAACACCAGCTTTCCCCACAAGTGATATAGTTAGAAATGTAACTGATATTTAATAAATATGACATTTTATAGGTATATGTTAATTCAACAGAATTATCTTATTTATCCTTACACAAATGAAACGTAAGGCAGTGTTCCTATATTACAATGACTAAAGAAATTAAACTAATTGTATAGATTCACTAAGAATAAAGAGGCCTATCTAGACCTCACCTTTATTTTTGTATTTTTTTTTATAACTAATTCTCACATATTTTACACTTAATGTTACATAAAGTAACATTACACTTCAATTAATAATTATTTATAAAGCTATTGTGAAAAAAATATCATCACTATTAAAATCATATGTAGCATAAATAATTTAAACACATACACCAGAATTATAAAGTTAAAGATTTTTAATATTACTGCACAATAAAAAGATAAAAGATGCAAAATGTCTATTGAAATAAAAATAATTTTAGAATTTTAATGTTAAGTTGTAATTATAGCATCCTGTAAAAAAAACAAATCTGTATATTATCATTTTAAACACAACAGAACAATACACTGTAAAATAAATCCTAACCTAAGTTACAATTAAACCTAACACTACACTATCAATAAATGAATTAAATACAATACCTACAAATAAATACAATTAAATAAACTAACTAAAGTACAAAAAATAAAAAAAGAACTAAGTTACAAAAAATAAAAAAAGAACTAAGTTACAAAAAATAAAAAAATATTTACAAACATTATAAAAATATTACAACAATTTATTCCGATTGGCTGATAGAATCCTATCAGCCAATCGGAATTCGAGGGACGCCATCTTGGATGACGTCCCTTAAAGAAACCTTCATTCTGTGTTAGGACGTCGGAAGAAGAGGATGGATCCGCGCCGGAGGTCTTGAAGATGGAGCAGCTCGTCGTCGGATGGAAGAAGATAGAAGATGCCGCTTGGATGAAGATGTCTACCGGTCCGGATCTCCTCTTCTGCCCGGATAGGATGAAGACTTCTGCCCGATGATGGACCTCTTCAGCCGCCGCTTGGATCAAGACTTCAGCCGGATGATGGACGTCTTCAGCCCCCGCTTGGGCTTGGATGAAGACTTCGGAGCCTGGACCGATCGGTGATACCCGGCGTGGTGAAGATAAGGTAGGAAGATCTTCAGGGGCTTAGTGTTAGGTTTATTTAAGGGGGGTTTGGGTTAGATTAGGGGTATGTGGGTGGTGGGTTGTAATGTTGGAGGGGTATTGTATGGTTTTTTTTTTACAGGCAAAAGAGCTGAATTCTTTGGGGCATGCCCCGCAAAAGGCCCTTTTAAGGGCTGGTAAGGTAAAAGAGCTTTTCTATTTGTATTTTAGAATAGGTTAGGGCATTTTTTTATTTTGGGGGGCTTTGTTATTTTATTAGGGGGCTTAGAGTAGGTGTAATTAGCTTAAAATTGTTGTAATATTTTTATAATGTTTGTAAATATTTTTTATTTTTTGTAACTTAGTTCTTTTTTTATTTTTTTAACTTAGTTCTTTTTTTATTTTTTGTACTTTAGTTAGTTTATTTAATTGTATTTATTTGTAGGTATTTGTATTTAATTAATTTATTGATAGTGTAGTGTTAGGTTTAATTGTAGATAATTGTAGGTATTTTATTTAATTAATTTATTGATAGTGTAGTGTTAGGTTTAATTGTAACTTAGGTTAGGATTTATTTTACAGGTAATTTTGTAATTATTTTAACTAGGTAACTATTAAATAGTTATTAACTATTTAATAGCTATTGTACCTGGTTAAAATAAATACAAAGTTGCCTGTAAAATAAATATTAATCCTAAAATAGCTACAATATAATTATAATTTATATTGTAGCTATATTAGGGTTTATTTTACAGGTAAGTATTTAGCTTTAAATAGGAATAATTTATTTAATAAGAGTTATTTCGTTAGAATAAAATTATATTTAATTTAGGGGAGTGTTAGTGTTTGGGTTAGACTTAGCTTTAGGGGTTAATTCATATATTAGAGTAGTGGTGAGGTCCGGTCGGCAGATTAGGGGTTAATAATTGTAGGTAGGTAGAGGCGACGTTGGGGGCGGCAGATTAGGGGTTAATAAATATAATATAGGGGTCAGCGGTGTTAGGGGCAGCAGATTAGGGTACATAGGGATAATGTAGGTTGCGGCGGTGTACGGAGCGGCAGATTAGGGGTTAATAATAAAATGCAGGGGTCAGCGATAGCGGGGGCGGCAGATTAGAGGTTAATAAGTGTAAGGTTAGGGGTGTTTAGACTCGGGGTTCATGTTAGGGTGTTAGGTGCAGACTTAGAAACTGTTTCCCATAGGAAACAATGGGGCTGCGTTAGGAGCTGAACGCTGCTTTTTTGCAGGTGTTAGGGTTTTTTCAGCTCAAACGGCCCCATTGTTTCCTATGGGGGAATCGTGCACGAGCACGTTTTTAAAGCTGACCGCGTCCGTAAGCACCGCTGGTATAGTCTAACGCAGCCGTTCTGTGAACTCTAAATACCAGCGGTATTTAAAAGGTGCGGGGGGAAAAAAGCCAGCGTTAGCTACACGGGTCGTTACCGACAAAACTCTAAATCTAGCCAATAGTAACGGCTGATAAACACCAGCTTTCCCCACAAGTGATATAGTTAGAAATGTAACTGATATTTAATAAATATGACATTTTATAGGTATATGTTAATTCAACAGAATTATCTTATTTATCCTTACACAAATGAAACGTAAGGCAGTGTTCCTATATTACAATGACTAAAGAAATTAAACTAATTGTATAGATTCACTAAGAATAAAGAGGCCTATCTAGACCTCACCTTTATTTTTGTATTTTTTTTTATAACTAATTCTCACATATTTTACACTTAATGTTACATAAAGTAACATTACACTTCAATTAATAATTATTTATAAAGCTATTGTGAAAAAAATATCATCACTATTAAAATCATATGTAGCATAAATAATTTAAACACATACACCAGAATTATAAAGTTAAAGATTTTTTTTTTTTTTTTTTTTTTTTTTTTTTTAATTGTGGTTTAATGCAAGGCATACAAACATTGAATGTCATGTCGGCTCTAGATACAGAATAAATGCAAAAAAAAAGACAATAGTAAGTCCATAGTTAACAGCTGAACTGAAATAAAAGCAGTACACGTACATGACATGAAAAGAGCAAAAAACATTGTTTGCCAAATATTCCTATATACCTACAAAATAAATGGATAAGGCCTCTCATGGACCTTCCAACACAGTATGAACAACAATACTTTAGTAGGTATGTCTGAGATAATAGAGACCACTCTTGGGTCCCCTAGAAAAACCACTTATTTTGTATTTTATGTAGATTAAATTGTGTAAACAAGGTAACATAGTGTATACAAGATATATTTTATCAATGTGGCTGATTATCCCCTATGAGGGTGTAAATGATAACAGAACTAATAATAATAAAAAGAAAGGAACGCCTTCCATGTAGAGCCGTGGTCCATCTGAAATTATCATGCTGGTATGAAAGCAGTAGTTAAATTAACTAAAGGACATAATAAGGGATCAGAGATATGTAAATGATAAAAGGGTTACAATGCATGTGCATATTAAGTGCAGTAAGCCCAGGTATCAAAATTAGATTATATCATATTATATTAGTATGTTCACCCGATCCACAAGGCTGGCTAGTTGCGTCAGGTAAATGCAAGACCCATAAACCTTGAACCTCGCTTAAACCAATTATCCTAGAGCTCTAAATTAGTATGGGCACAATCTTTGGGAAGCGTTATGATTTGATACAAACATAAGGAGTTACCAAGGTATAATATTATATCAATTATTTTTAGAGATGATCCTAGGAATGTAATTAATATTAGGACGCACCACCCCGGCCGCAGGCGGCGCCCCCATAAGACCAGGTGGAGGGTCTAAGGATCATTATCTAAGATATTTATAGAGCAAATAATTAATACCAGCAGCACTCTATGCTGATAATATGGCCATACAGTAATTAGCTAGACGTTAAAATAAAATTCTAATGTGCATATATAGTTAATACATCTTTAAAAGCCCAGTGCATTACCAATGGTGAAATTCTTCAAGCAATGAACTGTTTCTAGCCTCGGCAATATTACATAAAAGTGAATGCAAACAGACTAAAGTAAAAACATAAGCAAATGCTAATAATCTAAGGGCAAATTATCAAACTAATCTTGCCTAAAGTCATAAGAGCAGCAAGAACATCTTACATTCCCGTGTTTCCCCCAAACATCAGGCACAGTAGCCAGCATTGTACTATAATTAGAGTTTATAGAGTACATATATAGGAAGGGTGAGTTGCAAATCAGTGAGTCCACGGATGGGGCTGCTGGAAGAAAACTCGGCGTGCAGTAGAAGGTTTAGGCAGTACATACAGTTATTCTGCATTCCATAACCACTGTGGGTGCGCGGTAAAAACAAAACTAACTTTTCAACCCACTCCTAATACACACAAGCTAGGGTTTAAATATAGATAATTATTAGGGTTCCAACAGCGAGAAGTTCAACTCTTCACCCATTTATCAGGCACAGTTACCGTCATAAAGCTGTAGTTAGAGTCAGCAGTGGTAAACTATAGAAAGGGTGACAAGCTCAGTGTGGAAGTCCACACAGTTAACGGCCACAAGTTCGGTTGACATCTCTAGCATACCCGTTATGGCCATTCATTTGCAGCAATAAACATATCAACCCACACCTGTCTTGATGGGCCAAGTAGAGGCCGTGCATACTTCGTGATCCCACGGTCTTTTGCGCACCCACAAAACGTGTTGCTGCGATTTCAGTACGGCCAACAGAGATGTTAACCAGGTAAGTGTTTGTGCGCAATCCACCTTCGGCTAATTGGCGCAGTGAGAAGTTTTGAAGAAGTCGGCTTAATCAGGTAGCTGTTAGAGAGCGGTGCCAAGAGTAATTGAGGGTACAGATGCGAGGCAGAAACGTCCTCCCCTGGTCCCAAGTGTCTGGAGCTAACTCAGGCACTGAAGTGCCCAGCCTTCTCAGGGTCATCTTCTGGGTCGTGACTCGGGACATCTGAGCTTCTGCACTGACCGCCGAGGAAACGGGAACCCCAGCTATAGTTTCCAAGAGCTCAGCGGGCTCCTGCTTGGCTTGGGGTAAACATTGTAAGAGGATCTCGGGGCTCTGCAGCGCTATATGTCTCTGATATACCCTCCTCGTTTGGTAAGAGGGTTAGATCCTCTGTGTGTCTGCCCGAGTACAAGCCAGCAGTCTTTTCCCAATGCACCACATTGCTCGCTATACACTACTGATTTCTCTCCGGTGCAGTTACTAGAGGCAGAACTTACTATGGGAGTATGATCCGGGGCACGAAGTGCCTCTGAAAAAGGCTTTCTTGATTAGTGTGAAAGCAGAACGGCTTGATTTCTGTTAGCACGCAGGAAGGCTCCATGTTAACTCGATCTGCTTTAGAGGACAATCAGCTTGTAGTTGTAGAACTGTATATCTGTAGAGCAAAGTGAGTGCTGCGTAAGCGCCGATGCCAGCAGTTATCCTTACAGAATTGTATTCAATAGACGCAGAGTCTAATTCACCATTCAGCTCCAATGAAATATTAAATGGATCAATCGGTTAGGCTGGGAATTTCTGTAGTTTTCAAAGAAAGGCTGCAGCAGCATACAGCTATGCGACTGAACATGGCCGCTGCCCGGAAGTTCCCCCAAAGTTAAAGATTTTTAATATTACTGCACAATAAAAAGATAAAAGATGCAAAATGTCTATTGAAATAAAAATAATTTTAGAATTTTAATGTTAAGTTGTAATTATAGAATCCTGTAAAAAAAACAAATCTGTATATTATCATTTTAAACACAACAGAACAATACACATAAAGCTGTAGATAAATAATTTGTAATGTAAATTGTACAGGGTTCACTGGCTAATTGTTTATTAAAAAAAACATTATGATTACCTAAATGTGTATCAGAACAAACTATAATGCTGAATAAGCCTGCCTATTATTTACATTGTTTCAGGTTATTTTACTTTTTACCATTCACTCTATTATTTTTGTTATTTGTTTTTTACACACAATGATTTTATTTTCAAGAAAAATACGTATTTCTATTTAAGGCACCCTTTTGCTAAATTAACCTAAAGTCACATATGAACTAACATTTTTCAAATAGATAAAAAAGACCTTATTAAAGATTTAATATAATATATACATGTCAGGGTGCCAGGAATCAGACTGAGACGAGGGGGCCTAGTTATCAAGCCGTCAACCTCAAATACGCTGGAATTCCGCAGCGTATTTGTGGCAAGGCTGATTCGCCTTAGTTATCAAAGGCTAGATACCGGCAAAAGTAGAATTTTGTGACGTAAACTTCGATCCGCCAGACTCAGTCCGACACAGATCGATTCTTACGTCACTCCAGATGTTCCTCACACAAGTGCGGCACAATCTGACTACTTTTGCTAGTTATCAAAAGCTAGCAGGTACGCTCGGCACTTTTCCGGCACAGCATACCTGGTTTTCAAACCGCCACCCTGGAGGGGGGTCGGATCCCATAGGAATCAATGGGAGTCTGACCATAGCGAAAGTACAAGTTCGCTGCTGCCAGACATCCCATTGATTCCTATGGGAGCTGTCTGCACCTAACACCCTAACATGTACCCCGAGTCTAAACACCACTAATCTGTCCCCCCTACACCGCCGCAACTAAATAAAGTTATTACCCCCTAAACCGCCGCTCCCGGAGCCCACCGCAAGCTACTCTATACATATTAACCCCTAAACCGCTGCTCCCGGAGCCCACTGCAACTATAATATATGTATTAACCCCTAAACCGCCGCTCCCGGAGCCCACCGCAACTATAATATATGTATTAACCCCTAAACCGCCGCTCCCGGACCCTGCCGCAACCTATAATAAATTTATTAACCCTAATCTGCCCCCCCTACACCGTCGCCACCTATAATACATTTATTAACCCCTATCCTGCCCCCCACTACACCGCCGCCACTGTAATAAATTTATTAACCCCTAAACCTAAGTCTAACACTAACCCTAACACCCCCCTAACTTAAATATTAATTAAATAAATCTAAATAATATTTCTATTATGAACTAAATTAATCCTATTTAAAACTAAATACTTACCTTTAAAATATACCCTAATATAGCTACAATATAAATAATAATTATATTGTAGCTATCTTAGGATTTATTTTTATTTTACAGGCATCTTTCAATTTATTTTAACTAGGTACAATAGCTATTAAATAGTTATTAACTATTTAATAGCTTACCTAGCTAAAATAAAGAGAAATTTACCTGTAAAATAAAAACTAACCTAAGTTACAATTACACCTAACACTACACTATACTTTAATAAATTATTCCTATTTAAAACTAAATATTTACCTGTAAAATAAACCCTAAGATAGCTACAATGTAATTAATAATTACATTGTAGCTATTTTAGGAATTATATTTATTTTACAGGTAACTTTGTATTTATTTTAGCTAGTTAGAATAGTTATTAAATAGTTATTAACTATTTAATAACTACCTAGCTAAAAGAAATACAAAATTAGCTGTAAAATAAATCCTAACCTAAGTTACAATTAAACCTAACACTACACTATTACATAAACTAACTAAAGTACAAAAAAAAAAGCTAGGTTACAAACAGTTAAAAAATATTACAACAATTTTAAGATACTTACAACTAATCTAAGCCCCCTAATTAAATAACAAACCCCCCCAAAATAAAAAAATGCCCTACCCTATTCTAAATTAAAAAGTTCAAAGCTCTCTTACCTTACCAGCCCTTAAAAGGGCCATTTGTGGGGCATGCCCCAAAGAATTCAGCTCTTTTGCCTGTAAAAAAAAAATACAACCCCCCCAACATTAAAACCCACCACCCACATACCCTAATCTAACCCAAACCCCCCTTAAAATAACCTAACACTAATTCCCTTAAGATCATCCTACCTTGAGTTGTCTTCACTCAGCCGAGCAGCAATGGAACCGAAGAGGAGACCCGGATTAGGAATAATTTATTTAAGTATAGTGTAGTGTTAGGTGTAATTGTAACGTAGGTTAGTTTTTAATTTACAGGTTAATTTCTCTTTATTTTAGCTAGGTAGGTATTAAATAGTTAATAACTATTTAATAGCTATTGTACCTAGTTAAAATAAATTGAAAGTTGCCTGTAAAATAAAAATAAATCCTAAGATAGCTACAATATAATTATTATTTATATTGTAGCTATATTAGGGTTTATTTTAAAGGTAAGTATTTAGTTTTAAATAGGATTAATTTAGTTCATAATAGAAATATTATTTAGATTTATTTAATTAATATTTAAGTTAGGGGGTGTTAGGGTTAGTGTTAGACTTAGGTTTAGGGGTTAATAATTTTATTACAGTGATGGCGGTGTAGTGGGGGGCAGGATAGGGGTTAATAAATGTATTATAGGTGGTGACGGTGTAGGGGGGCAGGATAGGGGTTAATAAATTTAATATAGGTTGCGGCGGGGTCAGGGAGCGGCGGTTTAGGGGTTAAACTATTTATTTAGTTGCAGCGAGGTGCGGGATCAGCAGGATAGGGGTTAATAACTTTATTATAGAGGGCGACGGTATAGGGGGGGCAGGATAGGGGTTACTAGGTATAATGTAGGTGGCAGCGGTGTCCGGGAGCGGCGGTTTAGGGGTTAATACATTTATAAGAGTTGCGGCGGGGTCTAGGAGTGGCGGTTTAGGGTTAGTAACTTTATTTAGTTGCGGGGGGCGCCGGTATAGGGGTAGAACAGTGTAGTTTAGTGTGGGTGCTTAGTGACAGGCTAGCAAGAAAGCTGTCAAAAGCCGAAGAGCAGCGAGATCGGATGAGTGATAACTCTCACAGTCCGCTTCTCATCGCCCCGTACTTGATGCGCGGCTTTTTGACAGCTTTTTTGATAACTTAGGCGAATTTTTGCAGGTCCGCGGCGGCGATGTGAGGCGAGCTTAGGCGGGCGTATTGGGCCGGCGAAGGCAGGAAAAATAGACCGTTGATAACTACCCCCCGAGGAGTGCAAAAAAAATCACACCTTTATTAATAGCAATATATATATATATATATATATATATATATATATATATATATATATATATATAAAGAGAGAAAGAGATATATAAAAAACATCCACACAAACACAGATAGACACCTACATATAATAAAGCCTAAAACAATAGTATACTCCTTGCTTACAAAATATGTGTGAAATGAAACTTACAGCTATGGGATAGCATTTGAAATTATAATTAACTAATACTTGTGAAATTATTTAGGGTTTTCATTGTGTACCTTTCAAAGACAAATATATATATATATACTGTATATATATGTGTGTGTCTATATATATATATGTGTGTGTCTATATATATATATATATATATATATATATATAAAACACACAAAGAAAGTCCCGCATTCACTTACAAGCTCTCAGCTAAGATTTAAAAGCAAAAATGGAAAAGTTTCTACACACACACACATTTTTTTAAATTATATATATAAATATATATCTAGACACACACACACATATATATATAGCATCTAAACATGAAGCACTCCAAAGGTCTTGTATAATGGTCACCTTTATAAATAAAGGTGACCATTATACAAGACCTTTGGAGTGCTTCATGTTTAGATGCTATTGTGTTTTTGATATAGCACCCAAGGCGGATATGGACTAAATCTGGAGTGCACTTTGCCCTATACTAATAAATATATATATATATATACACACACACACATATATATATATGTATAGACACACACACATATATATATAAATATATATGCATATAAACACGCACATATATACATAGACACGTACATATACATATACAGTATATATATATATATATATATATAGAGAGAGAGAGAGAGAGACACATATATAGACACACATATAACATATATAATATATATATATATATATATATATATATATAAAGGTAGTGCAGAATTATTAGGCAAATTGTATTTTTGAGGATTAATTTTATTATTGAACAACAACCATGTTCTCAATGAACCGAAAAAACTCATTAATATCAAAGCTGAATATTTTTGAAAGTAGTTTTTAGTTTTTTTTAGTTTTAGCTATTTTAGGGGGATATCTGTGTGTGCAGGTGACTATTACTGTGCATAATTATTAGGCAACTTAACAAAAAACAAATATATACCCATTTCAATTATTTA